>NC_143016.1:78457216-78492216 GCF_055824585.1 Amblyomma mixtum | reverse complement strand
TGAATATGCAAAACTGTGAAATGTCGTGGTTACATTGCTTCCGATTTCAACACACCCAGCGATATCGCAGTGTGAATCATTCGCTTTTTCCCAGTGGCTATTGCGAACCGTGCAATGAAGGTATTCACGCGCCTAAATAGATTTAGAGTGCGTCGAGTTAGCAGTGTAAACATGTCACTTACTCGTGCAAGAACCTTCTTTCTTGGTGATTAACATTTTTTTTTCTAGTATGTTTTCTTCTTACCATACATTCATACTTTGCCAACGTAAGTGGGCGCAAACTCTAGCAGCTGTGTTCATGGACTGCCACAGGCAATCGTGTTTCACAAGGTACATTAAACACTCCCGATGCTAATGATGGACGACTGGAGCCGTAAAGGTCCGTGGTCGGCTAAGAGATACGCGACGCGCGGACTGCCGGCATATTTGGACGCGACGTCAACGCGCTGAACCTGTAATTAGGAGACGACGCAGAGCCTATGCGACCATATTTCGTAGAAACCGGAGCAATTACAGGTTCCTTTACGAGACAAGTGCCGCAGTAATGTCAGAAACGCGCGCTCACTCGCTCCCAATTATCACCACATCGTCGGCCCTTTTTGGCGCCGTCCAGAGTTACTATGTGCAAGTTCCTATGCACGTTGTTCAGGCCCTTTTATGTTTCGCTTCTTGTGTCTTTTTAGTGGTTGGTACGAAGCACCGAAGCTCCAAGCATGGAATTAAAAATGAGATGCAAGTATTCGCCTCGAAGTAGCTTTCGGAGGCAATGCACGCGCCTTCTTAAAATGCACCCGACATATTAGATTCTCCCATGAACGAGCGCAGGCGGTCGGCAATGGAATCACGTGTTTCCGAAGTCTTATCTATTCTAACGATATTCCGTCCGGAATTGACGCTTACCTTCCTTAGTGCCTTGGACTAACGCAACGTCTCTCCATTTTCCAGATCTGCGAGAGACAAATTACGTATGTCCCGAATTTTCTCCGTGCTGTTTTTTTTTTCGATTTGCCGCGTTCTCATCATCTCTTTGCGTTATTCGATTAATCCTTGCACCACGTCCAGGCTTTGCTGAGGCTCTTTTCCCCATAGACTCGCTGCAGTGTAATACCGCATGCATGCTGCGTCGAGTCGCGTTAGCACGCCCGAAAACAGCACTTCGCGTGGCTCCCTGAAAGTGCTTCGCTCACTCAGGCGCTTTCAATATCTTCGATCGAGTTGAAATTTCGGACGCGCAATCCGGAGAGAAAAAGAAAAAGCGAAAAAAGAAAGAAAAGGGTAAAAGTCAGACACTACAGATAGAGAAAGAGGGGAAAAAATACTCAAGTTGTGCCGCGACACGACGTTTTTTTTTTTTTTTACGCCGCGTCGAAGCGCAGCCTTCGCCTCGTCCTTTTTTTTGTCTTTCGCGCACTGCGAAGTCAAGTGGCGAGTTCCTCTCCGAGCATCGCCTTCCTGTCCCTCCTCCTCTTCTGCCCTTCCCGTGAGCCCTTCTCTTTGTGAGCCCGCACTAGCGAGGAAAGACACGACGACAACGTCTCATTCGGAGCCGGTCGCCTTTGTTTCGCGGGGCACAGCGAGGCCGCTAATTTTCTGAAACGCGTCTCTCAACGATGGCGGCGCCCTCTGGCGGCTGCGTCTGAGCTGTGGTCTCGCGCCGTCGGGGGGCTCTATTAGCGGACCACGCTCGAGGAAGGAAACTGGCTGTACGCTGCGCTAGCTCGTCGCCTCTTTTCCTCTTTCTTATTCTTTTTCTCCTCTTTCCCGAACTCTCGCTTTCCCTATTTTCGCCCGCGCGCTTCTGGATGCATCCGCTGCACCGAGGAAGATTAGGGCGAGGAGGAGAAAGGGAAGCGAAAAGGGAGCAAAAATGAAGGCGGTTTTGTTATTCCTGCATATTTAGCGCCGCAGTGCGGCCGAGCGAAATTTTCGCGGCGCTGAGAAAAGAATAAAGGAAGCAGGAAGGGCGTACGTATAGAGAGATGTAAGAGGTGCCGCGCGTACAGGAACGGAGGAAAATAAAGGCGAACGGGCATGGGGAAATTTTTAGCGATAGTAAGGCACCCCTGGTGTATGTACAGGGGGCCGCTCTGAGTCTCTGCAATAGCAGAGCGTTGTTTACGAGAGCGACGTGTGACGAAGAAGATGCCAGTTTAGTAATGGGTGCTGTTTTTTCTTTCTTTCTGTGATCATATTTACTTACACGTGTATTAAGTGCAGCTGAATTTTCTTTTTTCGCGCTAAGCAATAAGTAAAGATTCAGTCGGTTAATTACAACTTTTCTCTTTTACTCTTTCACCTTAGTTATTACTTTTGACTGAACTCATGCAAACTGTAGTTTTTGACTTGACATTTAAAGCAACGTTTTCAACTGACGAAAACATTGCTACTAGTTTATTTTTGTTACAGGATACACGTTAACATATCGAAGGAGCCCACATACTCGTATAGACGACCACTGATTACTTATAAGTAATTATCAACAGAACTTTCTAATAAAGCAGGCTTCAAATTTTGTTACTTGAAATGAATAGGATGAGGAGGAGAAGGAAAGACAAGGACGTTAATCGAAAGAATAAACCGGTTTGCTACACTAACAACAAACTAAACACTCCGCATCGCAAATCATCGTACTGTTACCGACGCACCTAGCTCTAACGTGTGCAGTAGTGATGATCCGACATAATAGCATCTCGACAACACCAGTGCCACCACGACACCACAATAACAGCGGTGTGCGTCGGTATTGTACCCGCTATTTGAGCATTGCCCCCACTGTTTAATTTCCGCTTGATGATAGGCTCGCGTGCGGTTGCTAAGTATTTCGAAGTTGCACGGCACCTTCGAGAGCATCGAAGTAGCGTTAGCCGTGCTGCACCCGAATAGAAAATCGATCGCAAAAGATAGAGCGTATAGGTTAACCACTAGCTGAACTACGCAATACTAGCCCTCAGAGAAAGGTTGTCTGAATACTTGAAGAAGCTATCACTCAGTCCTCAAACTTAGTACACTTCCGCCTAATTACTTTTTGTACTTCAGTTATGCCTGTTAACAAGAGCCTGCACTCCTTGTTTTATGATTATCTTGCAATTTTAGGCTAACACTTTCTCGCCATATTAAGGATAGGCGCCAGTTGCAGTGCCAAAATTAAAATCAGCTGTAAGTTGTATAAGTTGTACAGGGTTGGTCAAATGTTCCCAGTCCACAGGGTCTGCTTTTCAGTGGCATATCCTGCCACTTATGATAGAAAAGCTATCAAGTTTTTCAGAGGTGAGAATGATACTTCTCCTATCCTCTATAGAGATTTTGAGCTTCGGGGGCGTCGTAGCTGCCCGACTATAGCGCTCCAAAGGAGACCCAGTGGCCTGGGAACTTCAGAAAGAACCTGCGCATAACGTTGTTTAAGTCCCGAAAATAAGCTTGCAAAAAAGGAATGACGCCCCATTATTGGAGAACACACTTCACTCGAAATGTTTACTGCTGCACGAAAAACTGCTTTCTCGAAGCCGGCAGACTGGTTTAACTCCTTTCGGACATGCGGGTGCTGAAAGCAAGACTGCGAGCCGACAATATTCCCCGTCGACTTTATGCGGGCAGTCATTTGCTCGCATTGACCTCCCATAACTCTAACAATGTGACTTGAAAGTAAGTCGCTGCGAAGATCTGGTAATTTATTTCTATTTTAAGCTGTCCTTTTCAGGCAAAAACATAATTGCCATTCCCCTGACTGCGTGAGTCACAAAGTGTCCAACAACTCCTATGCGGGACAAGTCAAAAGTAAGGACAGCGCTTTGTGATGATGACTGCGTAATAAAGCTTGCAACGGGGCTGCCTATAAAGACCGGAAACAAAAAATTATTCTCGGAGCCCCTTATACGATTCCAGAAATAAGACGAAACAGCAGAAAAATACATAAAGTACGAAGCTACGCTCCGGATACAGGCCCATATTCGGCTGCGAAGTCTCAGGGGAAGTAGCATCGGTTTTCAATATCCGACCGGTCATCGGATTCGAGGGTTGGCCGAATGCATCTTTTATTAGGACGCCGGCTACGAAAGAATGAATAAATGACCACCGCTGAATTGAAAATCTATTTAGCATTCGTTAACCTGTCTATTGCCTCGACATCAAACATAAAGAAGACAGGTAGCGCGCTGCGTCGGCTCATACGTTCAACTTCACGAAGTAACAATTGGCAAGAACTGAATTACAATTATGAGGAAGTTGTGCGTACGTACGTACGTGCGTGCTATCACGATGGAAAGAAGCGCGAACAGAGCGGAGCCCATGTGCTCCGCTGTTCGATTTTCTTTTAAACGCGCTTTTACTTCGGTGGTAACAAAAATATGCTACAGTTGCCTGTGACGCATTATAAGACGACTCTAACGTCCTTTTCTTACCACCGAGGTAAAAGCGCCATCAAAAAAAATTCGAATAGCGGAGCGCGTAGGCGCCGATTTGTTCGCGTTTCTTTCCGTCGTGATAGTACATACGTACATGTATGTATGTATGTATGTATGTATGTATGTATGTATGTATGTATGTATGTATGTATGTATGTATGTATGTATGTATGTATGTATGTATTTATGTATTTATGTATGTATGTATGTACGTATGTACGTATGTACGTATGTACGTACGTACGTATGTATGTATGTATGTATGTATGTATGTATGTATGTACGTACGTATGTACGTATGTATGTACGTATGTACGTACGTATGTATGTATGTATGTATGTATGTATGTATGTATGTATGTATGTATGTATGTATGTATGTATGTATGTATGTATATGTTGCCGCCGCGGTGGCTCAGTGGCTATGGTGCTCGGCTGCTGGCCCGAAAGACGCGGGTTCGATCCCGGCCGCGGCGGCTGAATTTCTTTGGAGGAGAAATTCGAGGCCCGTGTACTGTGCGATGTCAGTGCACGTTAAAGAACCCCAGGTGGTCGAAATTTCCGGAGCCCTCCACTACGGCGTCTCTCATAGCCTTAGTCGCTTTGGGACGTTAAACCCCATAAACCAAACCGTATGTATGTATGTATGTATGTATGTATGTATGTATGTATGTATGTATGTATGTATGTATGTATGTATGTATGTATGTATGTATGTATGTATGTATGTATGTATGTATGTATGTATGTATGTATGTATGTATGTATGTATGTATGTATGTATGTATGTATGTATGTATGTATGTATGTATGTATGTATGTATGTATGTATGTATGTATGTATGTATGTATGTATGTATGTATGTATGTATGTATGTATGTATGTATGTATGTATGTATGTATGTATGTATGTATGTATGTATGTATGTATGTATGTATGTATGTATGTATGTATGTATGTATGTATGTATGTATGTATGTATGTATGTATGTATGTATGTATGTATGTATGTATGTATGTATGTATGTATGTATGTATGTATGTATGTATGTATGTATGTATGTATGTATGTATGTATGTATGTATGTATGTATGTATGTATGTATGTATGTATGTATGTATGTATGTATGTATGTATGTATGTATGTATGTATGTATGTATGTATGTATGTATGTATGTATGTATGTATGTATGTATGTATGTATGTATGTATGTATACCGTCGCTTGCTAGCTCTTACAAAGCTGCAAGCCACGTGTACGGACAACAGAGTATTTTTGGCATTTTCCACAGCTTATTTCTCACTATCATGTCTGCTACGGAGTTTGTTGATGGTAAAACTACTTGTGAGCAAAATGTTGCTTTATAAAGAAGGTTTGCTTCGATAAAAACGTACCATGAAGGCATCAGTGCCCTTTAGAAATTAAACCTCAACATCTACAGTTGTCATATATGGGCGGTAAGTATTACAGCAGCGAGGAAAACATACAAAATATTTTACGCAAAACAAACGAGTTAGAATCACGGAACAGTATCCCATGATGGCCATGGCAGTAAAAACACAAGTTGTAGCAATTATAACTCTCTTTCAGGTTGTTTTTAAAGTAATTTCCAACTCCTCTGCCACTGACTTACTAAGGACCTGGAGTGTAAAAAACGTACTAAGCAAGCACTCTCACTAGCTGCGAATGGGGATTAATAGGCAGCGAACCGCACTCTTACATCTGCGGGGAGAGAGCGTGCGAGGTTATATTGAGCAGAAGCGGGTGAAGCGGGTGAAGAAAACGCACGTCACTCCAAACTTCACTTTTACACAGGGCAACAGCAGGTGACAAGTACATCACAAAACTGCAAACACCTGCTCAACTCCTCGCGCTCATTACAGCTCAATCTTATGTGCTCATCACCAGTGCACTGAAACAAAGTATTCACGTGAAATATTTACAATCTACGCTAACAACATGAAGAAAAAAACATATAGAACCCAACAACTCTGCCCCATAAAAAGTCATTGCCCTCGTATTTAACTTCTGCCGCCACTCAACCGCAAACATCGTCACCTACGAGAACGTCGAGCACGCGTCCTCGACGGGCAGCCGTTGAAAATAATTCCCTCCCACGCGTTTCTTTTTCTCCAATTTGCTTGATTGCAATCAAGCACCCGCAGATGCGACACCGACGCGCTGTGCGCATGGAAGCCGTGGCCGCGATAGCAACGAGAAAGCACGAGCAAAATAGGAGATAGAAAACAACAGAAAAGAGATAAAAGAGGAGAAAATAAAAAGGAGACCACGCAGCATCAGCAGCGGCATCGGTAGCAGCAGAATCAGCCGTGCAGGCAGGGTCCGAGAGGTGAATATTTCAGTGGCGCGCTCGGGTGCGGTCCGCGTCGTCCCACCGGCGCATGGGGGCCTGCGGCGGCACACACTGGACGCTTCATCAGCAGCACCGCTCGCGGAGGATACCCTTGCCTAATAGCGGACGCCGCTGCCTATCCCCCCCCCCCCCCCCCCCCCCCCCACCCCCCCTCTCAATGCCGATGCGCACGGTCAAGGTCGGCCTGGTATGTAGAGCGCGACACGCTGGTGCGGCGGTGGTGGCGGGGCGACCCGCCGACGCCATTGGGTCCGACACCGCCGCCGCAGTATCGGCCTCCGTGCTGCCGCACGTACAGATAGACGTGCCGCAGCGCTGGACGACCGGCAGCCGTGGAAGGACGCGCCCTCCGCGGTCTATACAGCGGCGAAGTCGAGCTGGGCCCGCGCAGGTCTGCGGGCGTGCAACGCGTGAACGGAGGCGCAATTGACGATGGCGCCAGTTGACTCGAGGGGCAGCCTAACTCGCCGCCGTGGCAAGGCACACGGCCTCCCGTTTGGTCGAGTTCCGTTTGCGATGATGCTTTTCACATCCTGTTGAGACGTGCCGATGGCTGCGAGAGGCGTAAACTACCTTCGATCAACGTGGGAATCGCTGGGCTCCGCTTTTGTTTACAAACAGATACATGGAAAGATAGATGAAAAGGAGGGAGGCACGTAGTACCTCTTACTTTGCCACACCTGTTTCTCGCAGTAATTCAACCTTCTTCGATGTCTGTATGAGTTCGTAACTAAGGATTCAGAAAGAGAACTATCTTAAAGCAGTGACTGCTCAGGACGAACTGATGGGCTAGTTGGTTGCACTTACCAAATGATTCCCGGCGCGCAAGAAAGAGACGAAGACTGACAGAGGACACACCACAAAGCATCACACGGCGCTTTGTGCTGTGTTTTCTGGCGGTAGCTGAATTTGTCGGATTTGTCAAGAAATCAGACTTGACCTTGCACAGCTGATCGCTGCAGCGCGGAGCAGGTTTCTACGGTCGGTGAGGATCTGAGGAGTTGTCATAAATTGTCTGGCCGAGTAGGCCTGGCACGTCTTACCTCCGCCGCACGTTCAGTGAAAACCTCCTAAATTTTATCCCGCGCTTTTTGCTGGAAAACTGGCTTACCAAACTCAAGGTAGTGTGAATTGCGAGAGTACTTATTTATTGTATCGATTATTTCAAAACTGACTCCGATCGAGTCGTGACCATCTCTGGCGGCATGCTGTTTCCGACAGTTTGGTGTGCGCAAATTTCAACACTCAAGTATCGAGAACCCGTTCCGTTAGATCCTACGGGCTCCTTGCCCGAAACGCATGCTTTGAAATCCGCGTTTAACCAGTAGACTTAAAAAAAATGAGCTTCAGGCAGAGAGGTGTGTTCAGAATGTTTTTGCCGTCCTCCATTAAATCAGTGACTGAGCCACGGGGGCTCAGTGGTTAAGGCATTCGCCCGCTGAGCTCAATGTCATGGCTCCCAATTCAGGCCGCGGCAGTTCCACTTCGATGGAGGCGGAATTCATCAACGCCCGGGAGTTCAGCGATTTATGCCCTCGGTGAAGGAGCTGAGGTGGTAACGATTAATGAGGAGCCCTCGCTTACGTCTTTTCTCATAGTCTACGCGCAGTTTGTTGAGATTGATAACGCATACTACGTTAAAACAGTGATTGCATTCAGAATCAGAGGTACAGACGAGGTACAGCGCACGTGCGAGCACACTCCCGGATTAAAGTGCCAGCAACAACCCTTAAGTCGGCTTTGCTTTTAAAAAAATGCATCCGTTTTAGTCTAATCAGACTCATCCTCTGTACACAAAATACAGTTCGAACAACCAAAGCTCGCGAAAATGTGCATGTTGCGCTTTTGGCATTTGCGTTGGAGACTGAGTACAAGAGTCTCACGCCATCCACCACAGCGTTATTATGTTGACGCATGTGTCCTGGAGGAATGGAAAATGAGACGAGGAACGCAAACACAAAGGGAGACCAGGCCGCGCGCGACTCAGCGACAAAAAGTGGGGGAGCGGCGTATGAGCTTATGTTTGAGAAATGTGGAAGAGATGTATGAGAAGAGCGCTTTTTTCTGCATAGCATTTTCAGCGGCGTAGTACATCAGAATACAGCTAAGCCGTGCTAACTAGCAGGCTAGTTAACTAATATTCAATAATTAGCTTTTTGACTGTTACTATTAGGCTCCTTGATTATCGAGAGGTGTGTAGCTCACCGTAAGTAATATCCACGTTAGTTTTTATAATTTTGAAATCACGGTTACTCTCGGCGCTGTGGCCAAACAAATTTTGGCAACGTCGTGCCAAAATACACGCGCTTTCGAGGAGCTTGCAGGCAAAGCAGTCTCTTCAGTGCAGGTAACTCGAAATAGCCAAAGTTTGTTGGGCCAAAGCCCTGATGGTAACCGCGTTTTCGGAATTATAAATACTAATATAGATATTACTTATGATGGGCTACGCGCCTCTCAATAATCAAGGAGCCTAACAGTAATAATTACAAATTAAACTATTCGATATTAGTTAAGCAGCCTGCTAGGCAGCACATCTTAGCTGTATTCTGATGTACTACTCCACTTACAATGCTGTGCCGAAAAAAGCACTATTCTGACTCAAAATGTTTATCTTTAAAAACTGTGTAAATTCTTGGGTGAAACACCCTGTACGTATCGACGTGAATAAAGCTGATAGTCCACTCTTTGTCCGCATTGTTTATTTTTTTCGTCTACGTTTCTGGATTCAGCGCGCAGTGCGAAGTGAACACAATGCCAACCATCCCAACTGATTGCAATATTAGAGGTTTACGAAATACGTTATGCATACACAAGGCTGGTCACTATTGTGTCAATAGCCCTTCAATTATACTGCACAAGAAGCAACTTGCCTACCTTCATGACCACTTTCATCTGTGTCGATCTTACCCAACATTCATGAACATTGTTTTCCGTTATTGTGCTACATGATTGTTTTCCGTTATTGTGCTACATGATGCGTGGGTCTTTGTTTCTTTCGGGGACATATGCCACTTTAAACTTCTCTCGCACACGTTTTCTGCTGCGTTAAGAGCGCCATTCATGCCTTTTGTTATCTTAATAGTAGCTAGGCTCGAGCTCAATTTTTTGATTGTGTAACCTATAAATGCTCTCTAAGTCTGACATTAAACCTCAGTTTCAAGTTCAGCGACTGTATAGTCTCTTCGCGTCCTTGTTTTTAGCGCTCTTTCCCTCACTTAACATCATGAAACAACTGGGCCGCCAAAAAAAGTATCTTGTAATAAAAATAAATGACTCGCACATTCGAGGAAAAAGTCCGTGGACCACGTGGTCGAAGCCGTGAGGTCATTAGCCGCCGACTGTGGAGGTTAGTGAACCGGATTTTTGCTTTCACCTCCACAAGATTGCCGTCCAGCCGGAGGTGAATAATAGAACTGTCGGCTTTGTTTACAGAGCCCGCTGTCCATAGACTTTTGTCATCGACTGTACACAGAACGCCGACAGATTGTCTTGATGTTGTTGATTCAGAGCGGGTAAAATGTTTTCTCACGCCAATAGACCTTTGCAATAAGGGCTCCCTGGGCGCTGCCATATTGTTCACTGGGCTGTCGTGAGCACCTAGCTCTAGCACGGTGGAAGCGGTGGCGGAATCGGTTTCCGACAGTCCAGAAAGGAGGCGCGTTTCCACAACTCGCTCGCCCGATGCAAAGGTCCGATGCAGGTCTATAGGGCTGTCTTTTAACGCAAGCCTATTAAGGAAATACATTCGTCACCACAATGCGTACACTTGGATGTCGCAAGCATTGAATCGACACTGTTAGGATATGTGCTGCCGTTAACCTCATGTTTGAGCCGTTGGCATGGGAAGTACATCGAACTGTAATTAGGAAACGGCAGGCAATACTGTTTGTTATTAACGGGTCGGAGCTGAATACATCGAAGAGAAAGGCATTTTGACGTGAAGCCTGCTGAGTATTGCATGCTGCGTTTGTACGTGTGAAGGGCAAGCGTTTGCTGTTTATATTCAGAATTCTACCGTGCATGGAAAAACACGTCTCCCTGAAGCAAATGGTTGCGCCTAAGGTACTATAAAGCAAGCGAAAGCACGAGATTGTACCTAAACGATATATTCAGAAGTATGCTTATTTATATATGTACGTGTACATGCAGGGGCGTGCTACGTGTGCATTCACATGAAAGTAGAAGTGCACTTAAAGGCAAGTAGTCACTTTTGTTATAGGGGTGGTGTGTATTTGGCTGTCTAGTTCTCACTACTGAAGATAAGCTATTAATGCGTACTTTCCAAAAGATGTCGCTCTCTACCGCATCATCATGTGGAAGCAATGGAGCATGTTTTATAATTATTCTTTCGCCTACCCACACCTTTGCATCTCTATACTTTTGGTGGTTACCGCCTGTGATATTAGGGCCGAAAATCAGCGAGCAACGTCATTGTAGGCTGCCCTATCAGAGGCGCAGCCGACCAGTGCCAAGTAGATAAAAGAACGGATTAAGGAAACAGTTAGAGATGACGTCCTCAGACCTCGTATTGGCGGTCATTCTTCATCTCTGCCATTGGGCCGCGTCTCCTCTGACGTCATTGTGGTCTTCTGACGTTGCTTGCTGATTAGCAGCCGTGACACTGAAGGTAAGAACTGGCCCCTGACACCACAGGTAAGAAGTGGCAATGATATAAGGGTAAAACAATAAAATGAAAGAAGTTTTAAGACAGCGTTGACATGCTGGGACACGCGGCTAGTGGCTGGTTATTTACACTAGAGAGCGAGGACCATAAATTTTTCTGGTCTGAGTGGGTAGCACAATTTCGTAGCCGCTGCCGGGCGAATTAAAGGCTGACATGGAGGAAAAAGTATGCGTTGGCGGCAGAGATGTTTGCACGTGAAGACGTGGGTTTAAGTGTAGGAGAAAAATCGATCAGAAGGAACAGAGGTGTTAGAAATGTCAGACGGTCACTTCGTTTTTGAAAACAAGATAAATGAACGTTTCTATTTAGGTTTTATCTCAGCTCAAAAAAAAAAGCGCAGTAACACCGGAAACTGCTTCATAAGAATGACACACATAGAGCGCTAAGCGCTAAAAAGCCCTTAGCTAAGTACCAATTCTACGACACGTGTGCGGTTGCCGTTGAATTTACGAACCAGATGTAGACGGAGTTTCTATGATCACCATCGGTCGAGGCACGTAGTTACGAAAGAACCTCTGCCTATATGATTCTTCCGCCTCTCACTGCCTACCTCTCACGCCTTTAGACTGAGGCTAATTCGTATTTACGTACTCTTGGGGAAAAAAAGTCCTCTAGAACGCGTCATGGGGAACCGAAGCCGATAGCTCTGTGATTAGCCGCGGGCTGGAGACTGCACTTGTCGAGATAAAAGTCGGAATCACGTGCTATGACATGTGCTAATGATAGCAGGTAATAACTAAAAAACATACCAGCTATTAGCCAAATCACTTGTCGCGCGTCCTGGAGAATTTCGTGCCCCATAGTACATGTTTTAGTGCCGACAGTGCGAGTAGTGCGGCGCAGTCGAAAGCGTCTCCTTACGGCCCGGTTCGAATAGTGAGTTGAAATTTCGGCAGACACCGCAGCGTTATTAAACAAAAATATATGACAGGTAAGAAGCTGCATTCAGAGTCACATCTGCGCAACTTACTAAACCAGATTGAAATATTGAGAATGTGTGCAATTAGGCGTCTTTGGTGCCATCTAAGAAAGCTGCGACTAGACTGCAGTTATATGCCACGGAAGAGCTTTCTAAATCCATTGATTACGCTAATATAGGTTACCCCAAGGTTGTCATCAACAATTTCAACATAGTAAACTGTTTAAAGCTTTGATTTATCCTATGTGCATGGTCAATCCCTGGCGATTTAAGACGAGAAAAAAAAATTGGAGGGGATACTTAAGTTTCGCCCTAAGTGCATGGCACGATAGCGTAATGGGTTAATTCGCATATATGCAGAAGGCCATTCTCTACTTTACATTCATAGGTCCCTGGGAGTCCTCACACCCCTCCTCTGCGTTGGCAGGTGCTCCCAGCGGTGGGCCTGGTGCGACCCAGTTTGCTGTTCCCTAGCGACCAGTCAATGATTTAACTGCCACCTGCCACGGTGGGCAGGTTGTGATGGCACCACAAGGTCACGTGACGTAAGTGGCCCACTTGGCTTTTATGTTGCTCTCAGGAGACCAGCTGGGCTAGAGCCATGCCCGTGATTTTTCGCTCACAACGCTGACGCCGACATCGACAACGCCGACGCTAGAATTTCTGGAGAACGGGGCCTTTAAGGCTATCACGTTAAAAACGAAAGCTAGAAAGCCTATACCGAATGACCCGATAGAAATTTCCCTCTTTTTCTTTCTCACATTTCGCCGCAGGTTTCCCCAGGGGGGTGGGAGGGGGGGGGGGGGGGTTGGGGGTGGAAACATTGCAGCACTGCGACGACCGTCTTATAAAAGACGTTCTAATCAATAGTGTCTCGGACGCCGTGCGAAATCGAAAATTGACCGACCCCAGCATAAAAAGAAGCACGCAGTCATGCCATTTTTTTTTCTTCCAGCATGTATCGAGATGCGGCCTTTAGAGATCACACGCTGAAAACCCCGCGGCTCCGGCGCAGGGCTCGTCCGGTTGAACAAGCACAAACACAGAGCCCAGTCGCTGCCGCGTCAAGAAGCGCAGCGGCGGCTGCGGCGTGACGTATTGCGCGCAGCGCGTTGTTGTCGTCGCCCGCCGGCGGCGTCGGCGGCTGCGGGAGCCTGCGGCGGGGAGAATCCGTGCACTTGGCAGCCGCGGCCAGCGCTGGTGCTGCCCGAATTGATGCGTCCCGAAAAGCTCTCCGGGTTAGAAGTGCGCGCCGTGCCTTCCTCGCCTTCGCACCCCGAACACGTAGAAACATGGTTGCGTCGCTGCGGCTCGTCATTTATATATTGCACCGTCTCGAGTTATGGGGATTTTTATACGACTCTTTTTCTCTATTCTTTGAAATCGAAACTTTTTACTCTTTTTCCATTTTCTTTGAAATCGAAACTTTCTTTTTTTTTTTTTTCACTGAGTACCCTAACTGTAACGCAGTTTCTTTTTCTTTAGTTTGATGTTTCCGGTTGGGCACTCTAACTGTAATGCAGTTTTCTTTTCGCCTAAATTTATCCTTCCGGTGGGGTAGCGAGAGGCTCAGTATACAAAGGAAGGTTGGGGTGAGAAAGGTGTACATCTGTCGCTGCTCTCTTTCTCACTGAGTTCCTGATGACGCAGGGCCTGCGCAGTAGGCTGTGGTTCTGTCTCCCGCAAAGTTCCTACTTCCTTAGTTGACGCTAAGACGTGGGTTCGATCCCGGCCGCGGCGGCTGAATTTCGATAGAGGCGAAATTCTAGAGGCCCGTGTGTGCTGTGCGATGTCACTGCACGTTAAAGAACCCCAGGTGGTCGAAATTTCCGAGTCACTTTGGGACGTTAAACCCAAATAAATCAAATCAATTAGTTAACACTGTTTTTTTTTTTAAATTGAGCTTTTATTCCTTAATTACTTCTATATGTTCCTTGCCTTTACCTCGTTGCAGGTTAGCAGACCGGTACCTGCTCCTGGTTAATCACCTTACCTTTCCTTTTTCACACCCTCTCTTTTGGGTTTACGTAAAGGGATTCGATATCTTGTTACTTTTCAAGTATTTGCAGTTTCTGATGTGAACCTAACTGTAGAAAATTAATAAATATCTGTGATATGTCTAAGTAATGAGACCTGACCATAAACGACCGCAAACCTGTAATACTGTCCTCGTGAGGGCCTCTAGGGTAATGCGAATGAATGAATGAATGAATGAATGAATGAATGAATGAATGAATGAATGAATGAATGAATGAATGAATGAATGAATGCTCAGCAGAGTGGTTCTCTTGTAACGCTTTCGCTGCCTGCGTTCTTCGGTGGACCTCGCGGTGCTCAGCATGCTGAAATTCAATGTCAGCAAATACCGCTTAGCTGGCGTGGGTTAAAGTTTGTGTGTAAATAAATCTATCGGCTGACAACGATGATAGCTTTCATCTTCTCAACCTCGCTTGTATTCGTTGACACTTTCATTCAACGAGTTGCTGAAAACGGATGTTTAAGGTAACTGTACCGAATAAAAATCGGTAAAGAAACTGAAAAAAAGATCAGCAAAGAAAAACTAAAATAAATGAATAAATGGTTGCAAAGCGGCTTTAATATTTACATTTTTCTGCTTAGTTTACTCTCTTAGACCTTTATTACTCACCGAGTCACTAGCTCTGACGCCAAACCTAACATACATTCTTCTTTTTCAAGCGAACCGCGCCCTTCTTACATACTTTCGCCTCACCAGCGCGGTCTTACTAATGCTACGCGCCGTCTTGTTCAGCTTTTTATTTTGCTGCGCCCGACAGGCCGTGCGCGACGATCGATAATTCCTCGCAATTCTCGAGCGAAGCTTTCGCGCACACACCCTCGGCTTTTGCGCTCTCTGGATATTTTCAGCAAATGCCGCGAAGACGCGAGGTTCATCAAATCCTTTATTCTACACAGTGCCAGGACATAAATATCGCGCCATCGATGATCTGCACTGCACTTCGATTCAAGATCAGTGCGCGTTACTTCAGCTGTGCAGATATTTTGCTGTTTGTCGTTTTCTCTTGAGAGGTTGGTAATTAACGAAGCGCTTCCGTTGTGAATAAGCCAAAGTGACAGCAACCACCCACACACACTCGCCAGCACTACTATCTCCACACTGCCTTTCATACTCAGTTTTTGGCAGTATGCGTGATTATGAGCATAGCAATTACACTTTAGAAAACTTTAAAACTACAGAACAGTAGAAAAAAGGGGGGTAGAGTTTTAACGTAGTAAAACTGAGTAGACGTGTAAAAGGATTTCTCTTTCGCGTTTCTCTCCATCTTCACACTCTCTCTCCACTCGGCGGCAGCTAGCGCGACGTCCTCCTCCCATTGGTTGCAGCTTGCGCGGCACTCCTCCGAACTAATCCGAGCTTACAGGAATTACTTCGAGGCTTCACACAAGATTCTTAGCGGGCTTTGACCCCGTTAAGAAGCGCTTTCGCACCAATAGCCCAAAGAGTTGTGAGACGTTTTGTGCTTCACTTCTGCCATGTGGTTTCTTAAGCATAACATGCTTTTAGCTCTGATGTTCGTGAAATTGAGGCGAACATCGCGCGGAAACGGCGGCGAGCCTGAAGGCGAACCATGAGGGTGAACCTCGAGGAGAATGTGAAGCCAAATTTATCCGGAGTATTCCGAAATTTTCAATTCCAGTGGTAACACCAGTGTTGTGCGTTGCCTCTGCTGGCGTAACCCCCTCTTCTTCGCCACGCGGACGGCTCTGTTCGCGGGGATCTCTGCGTACCAAGGGCGGCGACGAAACCGTAGCGCACTTATGGTGGCTTATGAAGGAGGGTCCACAAGACTCGAGTGAAGCTAACACAGTCTATGAGTCGCCCTAGAGTGCATTACGCCTTACTTGATATGCATTTCTTGCTTACATCTACTCTCTACCTTGAGATAGGCTGCTAATTTTTTATAGCTTCCTGGCCATCGGAATTAGGGCAATTCATTCTGTACGTCTTTTCATTTTCCTAAGCGAGTGAGCAAGTCTATACACATTCGAAATCTCTCTCTTTTTTTTAGATTTATCGATTCTGTTCATCGGGACGTTGCTCAGTTCACTACATTCAAGAAAACAGATTGACGTGCTATTTAAATTGTTTCAGAAGGAAACAGCGCTAAATAAAAAGAGGCGTGAATGGAGGGAAGAGATACGCAAGAAATCAAAAGGACACGAAAAGAGAGCGCCGTCTAGCAGCTGTGTAGCTTATGATAAAAACCTGTTATATTAAGCATCAGGAACAAAAAGAGATAAAATTGACACTGGACATTATATCGCCCGTCATATTGATAAATCAAAACGGCGCGGCGTTGTGGTTTCTTTTGCTCGCTCATAAAAATCCAGCCTCTCTTTGGCACGCTACTCAGTCACACTAAAACTGGCCAATCCAAGAAGCCTTTAAAAATTTTCTGATAAGTTGCATTAGGAAACTGGAACAAAGTATTTCAGTGCCACAAAGCATGCTTGCAGTTACATTGACGACGGTGCACGGTTACACCGAAACAAATTGTCGGGTCGCCCAGATAACACAGATGGAATGTGAGCAAGTCCCGCACTCTGGTATATGCGCTTTCCTTAAACGACGGTGTCGCTTGTGTTCTTTGCGTCTACGTTCCTGCGAGACTAGCGGACGCGCATGCGATAACTTATTCAGTGCGAACGTGGTAGCAATGCTATCTCCCGACAGAGTTGGCACTGCAGCCCGCGGATGCTTAGGCCACCGAGCTATACTCAATATGACTCGTTCTTGGAACATCGACGTACCACGCAAAAGGGCGCTGCATGGTTAATGGTGTGGAGTCACAACGACAGACTAATGTTTAGCCAAGTTCCAGAGCGCTGGTGCGCTTTCATGCAGTGTCGAAATGCTACGATTATACGAAGATCTGTTCATCAGAGAACACTGGTGCGAAGTTAGAGCCAGCATATCCAATCTTAATATTTTAAGCACGATGGGAAAAACGCTACACTTAAGCTTCGCCTTAAGGGTTTGAGGCGATAGCGTAATGGGTTAATTCCATTATTTGCGGAAGGTCATTGCTACTTTACATTCATACATCTCTGGACGTCCTCATAGCCCTCCTGGCGCAATGCTGTAGCGGTTAAGCGATGCGCTACTGCTCTGCGTTGGCGGGTGCTCCCAGCGATCCAGGCTGCTGTTCTCTTGCAACCAATCATTAACTGCCACCTGCCACGTTGGACATGCTCACTATCTAGTGGGCAGGTTGTCATGACACAGCACGGTCACGTGGCCTAGGTTGCCCACCTGCCTCCTAGGTTGCTCTTTGGGGACCACCTTCCAGCTCTTCCGTAGGTCATGTTGCACACACGGCGATACGCGGTTTTTCCTGGCAGAGTGGAGGTATCGCTTAAATGAAAGAAGGATGTTTTCTAGAAGTAATACGATTGTATAAGCAATAATTTCTGAACTGAGAAATGCTCGATGGACATTGATGTTTTCCTGCCACACAGGTGAACACGGTAATTTGTGTTTTGGCCCACGTCGGCGTCTCACTTATCAAGCCAATGAGGAAAGTAGGGTTCACTGATTGACGCATATTTATTACACCTTTGCAAGATCGGTTCATGTGCATAGAAAAGAAGAAAAATATTGTGGACACTTTTGAAATGAAAGCGATGAACGAAGGAGATCATAAAGGAACTGCGTGCGTAAAACAGTATGGGGAAAGAATACCCACATTCGTGAAATAAAAATAATGCATATTATCCCTCCGTCCTCCTCGCGAACACACACACAAAGTTCACGATGCTCTCGAAAAGATACATTATCAGCATGAACAGATATACCTGCAAAAAGAATTCTACTTAAAGGAGGATTGCGTGTGTAGTTAACAACTGTAGTCGGTTAAAGTAGCGTGGTGTAAATGTGATCAAAGATCAGACTGAATTATAACGCCCTGCAACGCATGTGTCCTTAAAAAAATGGAAACGGAGGGTTCGCATGGGTAAAAAAAAAAAAGGCGAGAGACTGCGGCAAGAAAGGAAAAATATGAGGAGACAATTTTTATGGCAGAGGCTGGACTGTGGACGCTCCAGAGAGTGGCAGGCATATGCCGATTGGCCCCCATTTCTAGCCATTACGAGAGTGCAGGAAGGGAAGGCAGGCAGAGGCTCACCATTTTTGCCCCTCATTTCTCCCGCTCCTAACCCTACCGAGAGCAGAGAAGCGGCTAGAGCAACGGCCAACGGCGGCCGGCATGAATCATGCATGTCTTCCTCCCCGTTCTTTTTCTTTCGTCTTCTCAGCCTGGCCCGGCCCGGCTGCTATGTGGCCAAGAGGCAGGCGGCGGCTCTCTGGATCCGGGCCGCCGCGGTGACCTCACAGACTAAAGCAGGCCACGGCTAAGCAAGCGGGCCGCTTCGGCCCTTTTACTGCCGACGCTCGTCCAAGTTTAGAGCATGGTCGTACAAGTGCGCTGCTTGTGGTTAGCGATACTTTCTAAAACATTTTAGTGTGCGCGCATTGTTTCAAAAGAACGCGAACATAGAAAACCCGCCGCTCGATGCGATGGCTTAGGTTTTTCAAACGGAGTAACTCGCGAACTCTGCAACTTGACGAAAAAGAAAATAGAATGAGTGAGCGATCAAATACCTGTATGTGGCGTTATTGAAGGAAACCGCCACAAGCACTCTCGCACGCACAGGGAGGCACGAAGACACGTCCGAAACATAAAACAAATAGGCATCCGAGTAACATAAAGCACAGAGAAGCCTTCAGGCAGACTAGCGCAGACAGATTGACAGCGATCGTTCGAAAGCGGAGGTGTACGCATTTCTTTCTTGGTCGCTACATTCACTCGAGAGATTTCACAATAAATGTCGCGTGAGAAGGTAAACGACGCAGCTCTTTTCTACAAGCACCTATATAAAAAAACAGGTTTACTTTTCCCTGTCTTTCACTCTTTTCTCTCAAAAACCTGAAGCGGATGTTTACGCGCGTTCAGTCTCTGGCTTCCCTCGGAGCGCAAAAGCCACGGTCGGCAAACGCATCATGTAGGCTCTGAACCTTTGCTACCTAGAGAGTAACCCTCTTCCTCGGCAGGCCCTTCTTCTCCGGCTCCTCTTTCGTGTTCTGCTTCCTTTGCCGGCACCACCTAAAGCGTGCTTCACTGCAGGAAGAGTGTTTATGCGGCGGAGCCGAACCAAAGCGCGCACGTTCGCCGGAGCGGGCAAAAAGAGAAAGGGAAGGCAGCGGCCTTGTGCCAACCTCTCTGCGCCAGCAGCCGCAGCGATGGAACAAACAGCTACAGAAGCAGCGGTAGCAGTGGCTGCGGTACCGCCAGCAGCAGAAAGCAACGCGCAAGGCGGCTCTCTCTCCTCCTCTCTCGGCCGCCGCGTTTCCTCCTCGCGTCACGGTGGCGCCAACGGGGAAACTGGGGCAAGCGCCATTACGACTCTCATAAGCGGAGTGGCGCCTCCGTTCCAACCCTGTTTGCCGCGCTCTTGGCCGGAGCGGGGACGCCTCCCTTACCCACTCGGCGTTTTCGGGCGCTACCCTTCTTTCATTTCTCCCTTCATCTCGAGCCGGCGAGCGAGACGCGTTTCGGGTTGGCGGGCGGAATTTAATATGTAAAAATCGCTCCGACGCAGGGGCAAGGGGAGCTGGCGATGAAGAACGGGGTCTGTGTGACGTTGTCATCGCGCACTCGGCCGCCGATGCCGCCGAGGTAGGCCGCTTGAGCCGCGCGGCTCGCCTGCTCTCTTTCGCTCTTGGAGCTACGAACTTTCCCCGAGCTTCTTTTTTTTTGCTCTCTTTTTCTGTTTTGTGTATAGCGGATGAACGACGTTGAGCTAGTGTACGAGTGACGCGGCTCGTGGTGCCGAGCAAAAAGGCAATGAGTCGATGCCAATATTTGCCGAAAGCTGCGCATTTGAGGACTAGGAATGAGAACAAAAACATAATCTAGGTTAAGGGGTTGCTCAGTGTGAGAAAGGAAGGCAGCGATGTGGAGAGAAGTTAGAGAGATGATTTTGAAGTGGTTTGAGAGGAAATGAGAAAAGGAAATAATCAGACCCCTAAAATGAGCCACTTAGTTTTCATTGAAATACACAGTTGTTGAAACATCGCCTGCGCTTCTCTCCAAACTACGGCTGCTACTTTATGGCCGTAGCTGTTTTTTTGTTTGTTTTTAAAGAATGGTTTGGTTTGAAATAGGCGCATGACTGACTGCTGCAGGAAAGAAGTGATATGGACGGATAAAGGCAGATAATTACGTGACAAGAAATGAAATAATAAAAGGCGTAGAGTAGTAAAGAGCTGAGGACATAAAAAATAAGTTACAAGACCAACACAACGCAATTCAATCTTTAAAACCACAGATCAATTATTGACACACTGGATGTTGTTCGGAATAGTTGATGGCATAGGCTGTGGTAGCAGGCAGATAGTATTATTTTGAGATCAATTATTGACACACTGGATGTTGTTCAGAATAGTTGATGGCATAGGCTGTGGTAACAGGCAGATAGTATTATTTGGATGTAATTTTTGCGGCTGATATTACGCCTATTTATGCTTGCTGAGGAGTGAAATTAATCTGAGATGGATCATAGTCCTACGGTGTTCTGTTTTCTTTTTTGTCGATTTTCTTAGCATCAAAACAGCAGTTTTTATTTCACAAATTGGGAGCATAGTACTTAATTTTGTAGAGGGGAATAGTAAGCACGCTTAGCGAAAAAAGTGGAACACGAAATCATCATTTCACAAGACCGTATCCAGCGGAAATCAACTTTTGGAGGCACTGCATTGCTTTCCATGTCTTACAGCGTGTCCGCTTTTGTTGCCAACACTCATTTTTTTAATTTAAAAGGTGAAAATATAGAGCGCAGCTTAAAACAGACAAGCACAATGACGAGTGCAGACACACGAGCGCTCTCGTCTTTGTGCTTGTCTTTTTTAAGCAGCGCTCTATATTTTTATTCATGTATTACCAGCTAGCCCGCACCCTTACCCTAGTGAACTTAAAAGATACTTGGCCTCAAACGTGCCTCTGTTGGCAATGCATGCATGCAAGGACGCTTTTCGTTATTTTACAAGGACGATAACCACTGCACACGGAACGCATATACGTGGACATATTTGAAGCTTATGAAAATATGAAAAAGAAAAAAATAGGCGCCGTTTTTGGCTCGTCAAAATTCACTGCAGTACGGGTACAGCCTGGGTAACCAATAAGGAAATGCCTGTTCAGAAATTCTACTGCTTGCGGTGTTAGTAGCAAATTAACCGTCTTTTATAAACTCTTACTGAATGAATGTAAGATGTTTGATTCTGATTTACCTACCTCTGGCTGAGGACAAGCTCAGGTACACCGCGAGGCTACGCAGTTTATTCAAATTAAAAAAAATTATCAGTGATGGTTGAACTCACCGGCTTGCCAGTGTCTGTTATCGGGCGACGGTTAAATACAAAATTATGCATTGTCGGCGCCATGCGCATGCCACCTTCGCACGCGATTAATTTACTAATGCAGTGCTTAAGCCCTGCGGCGACAGACCGAGGGCAGAAAATGATGGTGCGAAATTTTGCAAGAGTTCATAGTAGACGCCCTTGCAGAAGCTGGCACGTAGTTAGGTTGCACAAGTCAAGAAAGGAACCTAGCGCCTTTATTGTATACAACGGTGAATGAAAATAGAAAATAAAATTTAGCTGTTTATTGGAGTTTGTGCTTTTTAAATTATCTCCCTTGTTTGTTATGTGATGGCTGATTTCGCCACAAGGAAGGTTGCCCTTTCATAATAGTAGCCCAACACCCAAACGTACGCTCGCGCATACGCACGCACTGGAACGCAAAAGTAATCCGCTTGGCAAATGCGATTACCGAAAGTCTTCAAAACTTGTGTTCTGAAAAAGTTAAGGCACGATACAGCAAACAGCTCTACTGCGGAGTTGGGGATAACGTTACTAAGCCATTGACTGCCGCTGAACGTGGAAGTTGTTGAAGAATTCATGAACCCCGTTCAGGAAAGCAAACAGGTTACGGAAACACCATTCAGCTTGTGCTGACGGCTTCCATGTGGTTTATATTTAACTTGAGCTTTGCTTAAGGCGTGTGTATCTTAGGACGTTTCCTTCTATGGCCTAAAGCATTCCTTAACCCATTAACTGCAATCCTATTGAGGGCTGCATATATTATTTTAAAAACACACTCAAGTAAAATGTTAAAAAAGTGCAGAAAACACTGGAAATCAATGCTCAGTATGTGATTATTGCACGATGTAGTGTCATTCTGGGAATTTTTTAGCGGATGGCTTTATTTTTCACCTTTTATGGGAGCCTGCCAAAAGCCTCGCCAAGCCCAAGGCGAAAAGTGTGACGTCATAACACCGTTATCAGATAGATAGCCGGCGGTGGTATTTGAAACACACCCTCACGCACGTAGGTAACATGAAACCGGGCTCTGCTGACCACGTAATGCCCTACACAAGCGACGAATACGACTCTGGCGATGCAGTAGGTTAGCACCCAAGAGAATAAAACAAAATATAACAATCTGGCTATAAGCCGTTCGCGCAAAGCGACAACGAGCAAGCGGGGGCAGCGATTTTCTCTCGCAAGTTGAACCTAAAATGGCTACAAAATTTAACAACGCTTCCTCAGGCGTTATGGACACGAGTTAAGGTGCGGAGTTGAGACAGAATATTACGGCTCCGTCAAAGCGTCGTTTGATCAATCGTCGCGTGGAGTTGTCCGAAGAAATTCGAAGATTACCCTGGTGTTTACAGTCTCACCCAACACGAAACGTGAGGAAACTGCCGCTTCAAGCCAGCTTCTAAACTCGAACGAATGCAGACGTGGACGCAAACGAGAACGATGGCGAACCAGTCATCGTTCACTGCACTGTACTGCAGTAAATTAAGCTCTGTTCGGAACTAAGCGAATGCGTGCAGCTCACTGTAGCGTTGAATTAAGCATTTCTGTAGTTTAAGCATTGTGCTTTCTCATGATAACAGTGCATCAGCCTAGATACTTGAGTAGCGGACCTCATATTCTTGCAGCGTGGCTGTTCTTTCTGCCTAGCAGTCTTACTATAAGGATGGAACGACGCCAAGAAATTTTCCACGTTGTTGCGCATAAGGACGTACTGCCGACATAAAGAAATAGCAGTGATAAACTTGCGATTATTTATTGTAGACGTTCTCTTTAGAGCGTCAGGCCTAGGTTTCTAAACGCAGTTACACTAGTCGCATGATGCATAGGTGGAGAAATACTTTCGAAATACGTCGTCAATGGAAGGCGTACAGATTACCCGAGATGACTGCGCAGCACGATTGTTTACTCCTCTGAGTTTTTCATCTGTCATAAACGTATGGGAAGGAGTGTTGCGTGCAAAGATGCTGTTGCGAACTCTTGGGCGTGGCAATACCTATATTTTTTATTTCGCAGTACCGAAAACTTAGTTACAAAGGCCGACCACTAGAAGGCTGAGTTACAGAAAGAGCGTACACAGATAACTCTGCCCCGTTTACCACGTGTATGTAGCGATTTGAATCGCCCGGGAGCAGCTGGGGTGTCGTGACGTCACGTGTGCAGCTTCCCGAGGCGGCCGCCATTTGCGGCGGAACGATACAAAATCGCAGAAAAAATGTTTTTATTTGCGCATTTTTAAAAAATATTTTTGTCCTGTTCACTCGTTTCCGCAGTTAAACTTCCATTTCACTGCAAAGTTTTGCTCCAGTGTCCCGTAGAGAGTACAATGCTTTTAGAACCTATTCTCAGCAAACGCAGGCATACCTCGGCCGAGCCTCAAGAAAAGCATGAAGTCCAAACTCATTCAAAACATTCCGAAATATTATGTCTAAATGGCAGGCAGCAGAAAAAAAAAAAAACTTCCGTTCTAATAGCCGCCAGCGAGATTCGAACCAGCCTAGGTGCAAACAGAGCAGCTTCGTGTTTCGATGCCTTAGCCTACTTGGCTGTTCCTTTTTTTTTTCTTTCATGGTATTTATTTACATGGTTTTGCACAGAAAGGATATATATATATACATATGTGTGTGTGTGTGTGTATACACACACACAAAAAAAAAACTACATAGAACCTAGATAGGCGCTACATGGCAAAAACATGATAGTAAACATATCAGAACTAAAAGGCCGGTAAAGATATACAGCTCACCAGGAGAGGAAACCAATCCGGTAAAAAGTCCAATTCTTTGTAAATGCACGTTACCTGCAGCAACATTCGGCTAAAATGAATTCTGGGCGAAACGACAGGTTCGATATTGCGGTCTTGCATGCGCGTTTTCCAAAGGCCATGCAGTCCAATCAGAAGAATCATATCAAAGGGTTTCGAGTCAGGTTGGGAAACAACAAGATAGCGCACACTGTAGGAATTTAGGAATTTACTCGGCTACTTTTTTCTTCCAGCATGGTATTTACTATACGAGGCATTGCATGCATGTACAGAAGGGGCTATATGAAGATTAATTACAAATACCTCAGCTAGTGGCTGCACTCCCTAAGCTTGACAGAAGACAACACAACGAATCGAGGCAGGAATGCACACGAACAGAACCGTCAGTTGCCTCGAAACGGCGGCAGTCAGCAGAAACGAAAACACACGTCGAAAAAAAAAAATCGTCTCGGCGCCGCCGTTAGCCTGCAAGTTCGGGCAATGAGCGTAGCTGAGGTGTAAATCTTTCCGCGCAGCTCTGTAATTATGGCATGCCGCCGCCGAAGCCGCCCACTGACTTGAAGAAAAAGAAACCTAAAGGCCAGCGTTCGAAAAGCGCGCCACTGAAACTGACCAGGCACAATTTGTGTACCCGGCTTTCAGCGCGTCGCCCAGAAGCCACGCCGTTTCCCACACGGTGAATACGCTGAGGACTGAAGCTTGGGCGAGTTGGTATGCCATTTTCAAGAGCAACAGCACGAAATAGACAAGGACTAAAGGAAGACACAAATAGGCAGAGCCTCTCTGTGTGTATCTTCCTTTAGACCTTGTCTATTTCGCGCTGTTCTTCTTGGAATACGCGAAGTCGGCACACACATGCGCAAACAAAAGTAAAAGGGGGTTTCCCCGAAAAGCGGTGCTGGTGAAAGTGCCGTTCAGGGTTTTCCCGCGTCAGGGATCCTCCAACGGGAACAAGACGAGACTGCCGGCGCGCTATAGCTCACGTAACGCGTACCCGGCTAGCTCCTCAGCGCGGGCGCTCGTCGGCGCGACCGTGTCGACAAACAGTTCGCAGGCCGGTGGGAACACATGTATTTCGGCTGCTGCATGGCGGTCTTGAGCTCAGTCTCAGTTGCTCTACAGTTATGTAAGCACAGAAAGGGGATGGATATATATATATATATATATATATATATATATATATATATATATATTGTTGTGTCCCCTTATTGCTTTTGTGTGTGTGCGCCCCCTCCTAACGACCACTCGCATCCTCCTCCTAACGACCGCTTGCCCCTCGTCGCACGCTGTCACCAGATGCCCCCCCACGGTGCGCCCCCGCACCCTCCTCCTGTTCTGGGAAGCCACTCCCTCCCGTGGACGCTTCTCAGCTCCTTCCTTTCTTCGGGCGGCCAGTTCGGCTCCTACCTCGGTCGACGCTGGTCGCACCCTCATCGGCTTTAAATAAACGAAGTCTAAAAGTACCGTGTGCGTCTTTCGCTGCATTCAACACAGCGACCGGACACGACAGTGGCGACGAGAAAGTGGATTCGACCCGCGCTACGCAACGCTATTGACAAGCCATGGCTACGCGAGGGTTTCCCAATCAGATACCAGAATTCAACGGCTCATCGTGGTCATCGTGGGTTGGACGCCTTCAGTTCTACTTTGAAGCTAACAACATCACAGACCCAGCCTTGAAGAGGGCCAACCTGCTGACGCTGTGCGGGGAGCAGACCTACGATACTGTCTGCGCCCTTATTCAGCCAAGCACACCAGCGGCAGTGTCTTACGACGACATCGTAAAAGCGCTGCAAAAGCACTACGACCCAAGGCCATCCGAGGTCTACAGCCGGGCTCGCTTCCAACGACGAGATCAACTGGGAGGAGAAACTGTGAGCGCCTACGTAGCCGCGCTCAAGAAGCTCGCTGCCGACTGCAATTTTGGAACGCTGTCGACAACAGCTACCGGGCAGGAGGGAGACGCAGCTTCTTCTGCTAACACCACCATGCTTCCCTTGGACGTGATGTTACGCGACAGATTTGTGTGCGGACTGAGTGACGAGTCACTGCAGCAGCGCCTGTTCGCTGAGAAGGACCTCACATTCAGCAAAGCTTACGACATCGCCGTTCGAGCGGAGAGCGCCGGTCACCAGCAGAGAGGGATTCGCCGGAACACCGAGCCGGTACACCAGACAAGCAACCAGGTGCGCAAGCCTTCTGTTGTTGTAAAATCGGTCAAAAAGGCACAACGCTGCTGGCGGTGTGACGACCAACACAACCCCCAGGGATGTCGATTCCAGTCAGCCACGTGTAATTTTTGCCACAAGCGAGGGCATATCGAAAGAGCATGCATTACGAAACGGAGACTTGCCAAGATAAAGTCACCTTCCCAGCCTAATCACAGCGTCAACGCCTCAGAGAATACGCCGCTATCTGATCTCCATGGAACAACATCAGCAACACCATCTGTGTTGTACGACCTGAACACCATGAATCTCGGCACGCGACCGAAGATTTTTACAGAAGTAAGCGTACATCACCAGCTGATTAAGTTCGAGGTGGACTCCGGCGCAGCCTGTACTCTGATCAGTGAGGACACGTTCCGAACTTCATGGCCATCTGACGCACCCGCCCTGCAACAAGACGACACGCACCTGCGAACGTGGTCAGGACAGAATCTGCCACTATTGGGCTCTGCCAACGTGCAGGTTAACTACAACGGCCAGACCCATACGCTACCTCTGCTTGTTGTGAAGGGCACAGGATCAAGCCTTCTAGGGAGAAACTGGTTTTCTCCACTAGGCGTGATGATATGCGGCATACACCAGACGCCGAGCCAGAACATGGTTGAGCAACTGCAAGAGAAATACGAAAGAGTATTCTCGGAAGAGATTCCAGGAAACGAAGGGCCCCCGGTCACACTGAAGTTGTTGGACAACGCGCAACCCAAATTTCTGAAGGCCAGGCCGGTGCCGTTTGCTCTCCGAGATTCAGTTGAAAAAGAGTTGGACAAACTGGAGCAGCAAGGTGTCATCGAGCCGACGCAGCATTCCATCAAACTCTCAGCGTACGACTACGCTCTGGTCTACCGCAATGGGAGTAAACATCAAAACGCCGATGCGCTAAGCCGTCTGCCACTAGACGCAACTGTTGACGAACCATTTCCACCAGGAGACGTTCTGATGTTCGAAGCACTGCCAGAACCTCCGCTTACAGCAGGCACAGTTGCAGCATCTACGCAGAAGTGCGCAGCTCTCCGGCTAGTTTACACAGCTGTTCAACAAGGCAACGTGCATAAACTCAAAGGGGACAACTTCGACGCTTACCGCAGGCGAGCTACAGAGTTGAGCACCCATCGCGGCTGCATCATATTTGGGTCCCGAGTTGTGATGCCGAGAGAACTACGCGCACAAGCTATGTCTCTCATCCACGCCGGACATCGGGGCATCGTTGCAATGAAAAAGTGTGCCAGAAGCTACATGTGGTGGCCTGGCATTGACAACGACATCGAAACAGTGGTGCGAGAATGCAAGCCTTGCCAGAGCAGCCGGAGCGCCCCGCCGAAAGCTCCTGTCCCAGAATGGGAAAAGCCAGACACACCATGGCACACACTGCACATTGATTTTGCAGGACCAATTGAGGGCTGCACTTTCCTTGTGGTCGTAGATGCCTACACAAAGTGGCTTGAGATAAGGCAAATGGGACAGACGACTTCGGCAGCAGTCATTGACAACCTCCGATCACTATTTGCAACGTTCGGCCTGCCGCGCAAGGTAGTGTCGGACAACTGAACACCGTTTGTGTCTGCGGAGATCCTCAAGTTTTATCGCGACAACGGGATCTCATCAGTTACATCGGCCCCCTACCACCCAGCGACAAACGGACAAGCCGAGCGCTACGTAGCCGAGCTAAAACGCGCCCTTGAAAGAGATCAGACAGGCTCGCTGCAGCGCCGCCTTGCGCGCTTTCTCTTCAAGCAGCACACGACGGTTCAGAGCACAACAGGCGAGACCCCCTCGAAAATGATGTTCGAGCGTGAAATGCGAACCCAGCTCACAGCCATCCTCCCCGAGCCAAAGGCAGAGACGTTCCGGGAAGAAAAAGCAATTCCGCGCTGCGGCACGCTTAATGAGGGGCAGCGCGTCCTCGCCCGACAGTTTCTGAAAAAGCCACGCTGGGAGGAAGCTACAATTGTCAGACGCATAGGCCTGCGCTCTTGGCTCGTCAACATACATGGCACAGTAGCACGCCGACATCTCAACCAGCTGCGTAGATTTACGACGCCGTCTGAGAGCTGTCCGCCAGCGGAGAGAACACGTGCACCATCTTCCCACATAGCCTGGCACCTCTTCCCGGAAGAAGAGACTTCGCCCAGGACAGACCTAGGAGACACAGCGAACAACAGCCAGCCTACAAGTGTTTCTCCCCCGAGCGCACAAAGCCAGCGCGCCTCCACGCGTGAGCGCCGACCCCCTGCACGATACCAGGCAACTTTCTAAGGGGGAAGGAAGTGTTGTGTCCCCTTATTGCTTTTGTGTGTGCGCCCCCTCCTAACGACCACTCGCATCCTCCTCCTAACGACCACTCAATCCTCCTCCTAACGACCGCTTGCCCCTCGTCGCACGCTGTCACCAGATGCCCCCCCACGGTGCGCCCCCGCACCCTCCTCCTGTTCTGGGAAGCCACTCCCTCCCGTGGACGCTTCTCAGCTCCCTCCTTTCTTCGGGCGGCCAGTTCGGCTCCTACCTCGGTCGACGCTGGTCGCACCCTCATCGGCTTTAAATAAACGAAGTCTAAAAGTACCGTGTGCGTCTTTCGCTGCATTCAACACAGCGACCGGACACGACACATATATATATATATATATATATATATATATATATATATATATATATATATATATATATATATATATATCCCTACATACAGATTATTTAGAAAGCATGCAGCTAGCGACAGCACTGCACTAGCTTCGTAGAAAACAGCACAGCTATAGACAGACACCGCATCAACAGCAGGAACCAGCTTGGTAAAAAGTGCTTTGATCATAAATGTCCCGGATTTGGAGCATCATTAGACTGAAATGGCTTCAAATGAAATCTAGAAGAGTGTATTGGCAGACTAGTTGGTTCTTTTGCATGTTTAGGAAACAGCACAGGGACGAGACACAAGGAACATTTGTTTCTTTGATTGTTCATTGTATCTCGTCCCTGCGCTGTCCCTTAAACGCACTTGAAATGACACACACATGACACACACATGACACACACACACACACACACACACACACACACACACACACACACACACACACACACACACACACACACACACACACACACACACACACACACACACACACACACACACACACACACACAAATTTAGCAAAAATGTTTTCGGTTTGGTTTGGTTTGGTTTATGGGGTTTAACGTCCCAAAGTGACTAAGGCTATGAGAGACGCCGTAGTGGAGGGCTCCGGAAATTTCGATCACCTGGGGTTCTTTAACGTGCACTGACATCGCACGGTACACGGGCCTCTAGAATTCCTCCTCCAAAGAAATTCAGCCGCCGCGGCCGGGATCGAACGCGCGTGTTTCAGGCCAGCAGCCGAGCGCCGTAACCACTGAGCCACCGCGGCGGGGGCCACGCACATCTGTTAACATGAAACAGGAAAGGAACAGTCTTTACGACCACATAATTATTGTGGATCTAACGGACTCCTGCTCAGTGACTTTAGTTTACTTCCACCTGTGTGAGCGGATCCTAGGCCTCTAGAGTACAACGGTCACGGCATGAAACCCCACCGCATTTCGCGATAAGTGCACTCAGAAGAAACAACAATTAAGAATTGGATACATTGGCCACAGAAATCGTTCATCATCCTCATTTTCATTTGACTCGTTATTTGTGAAGAAACCCCAATAGCAGCATTGTCTGCACATCAAAAAAATGGTTCCCGAGAGCATACGTTTTGATATTATATAGCGTTTGATCTTTTTAGGTGCTTTGGTTTGCTTTCGAGGAAAACATAAGTACACTACAGACAAAAATTATTGTATATACCAGCGTAGCGTTTTGAAATGCTGATGTCCGGCACAGCAGCTACCGATCGCTGCCATGATAATGACCATCCTGTCAACTGCTACTATGAACATTAATGAGTGGGAAGCAAGAAAAGACGATAGAGAATGTGCTGCGAAAAAAAATACGTCACTTTCATACCGTTACCATGAAAAAGTTTCAGAGCGGGAACTTGTACACGGGCTATACAGGGTGTTTCACCTAAGACTTTCTGCAATTCTTAAAAATAAGCTATTTGAATTAGGTGCGCGCTTTTTCTGGCATAGCATTGTCAGTGGTGTACTGCATCATAATGCAGCTAAGATGTGCTAACTAGAAGGCTTGTTAACCAATATTTAATAGTTAACGTTTAAACTATTACCGTTGGGCTCCTTAATTATTGAGAGGCACGTAGCCCACCGTAAGTAATGTCCATATTCGTTTTTAGAATTTCGAGAACGCGATTATCCTCGGCGCTGTGGCCCGACAAATTTTGGCTATTTCGACGAGTTAGGTTCACTGGCGAGGTTGCTTTGCCTGCAAGCTTCTCAAACCGCATGTATTTTGGCGCGATGTAGGCGAAATTTGTTGGGCCACAGCGCCGAGGATAATCGCGTTCTCGAAATTCTAAAAACGTATATGGACATTACTTACGGTGGGCTGCATGCCTCTCAATAATTAAGGAGCCCAACGGTAATAGTTTAAAAGTTAACTATTAAATATTGGTTAACAAGCCTCCTAGTTAGCACGTCTTAGCTGAATTATGATGTACTACACCACTGACAATGCTATGCCAGAAAAAGCGCGCATCTAATTCAAATAGCTTATTTTTAAAAATTGCAGAAAGTCTTAGGTGAAACACCCTGTATATATGCTGTCTAATTCTGAATAAATAAAATCTTTTTGCTGCTTTGTCAGTGTTATGAAATCACTAGCTCACTTTATGAATTGATGATAATTTAGTTTTAAAAGCGCATACGAAGCTAGGACAAAGAGCGCCATGAATAACGCGTCTCTACAGCACAAGATCACATCAAAGAGCCACTTTTCCCAGCATTTAATCCCAGTGACGACGATAATTATGCCATTCTCTATATTTCGTTAACTTTGCTTTGGTGCCCGAAAAATTGAGACAGTTTTAATAAACGGTTGCAAAATGTTCGAGTTATATATCCTTGTGCAACTTCCTTTTTGCCGCAATGGAAAAAAACAGAACGAAACAACTTTGATCTCTGTGTATATACACCAGGACCGATAGGGCTGTATTATATTTTATATCACAAGCACTTTATTCGATGACATTTAACAACTAGAGTAAACAAGGCGCTTTATGTGGCACAGCTAGGTTTGGTTTGGTTTATGGGGTTTAACGTCCCAAAGCGACTAAGGCTATGAGAGACGCCGTAGTGGAGGGCTCCGGAAATTTCGACCACCTGGGGTTCTTTAACGTGCACTGACATCGCACAGTACACGGGCCTCTAGAATTTCTCCTCCAAAGAAATTCAGCCGCCGCGGCCGGGATCGAACCCGCGTCTTTCGGGCCAGCAGCCGAGCACCATAGCCACTGAGCCACCGCGGCGGCGCGCACAGCTAGGGGTTATACAAGAAGGTTGGAGACATGAGCTGGTTCTGGCTTTATATAGCGCCTTTATCAAAACTCGAAGGAAGGTTTTGAACGGTTAAAGAAAAGTGAATTATCGAGGATAGCGTCGACGAAAAAAAACAAACAAAATCTACTGTCCAGCACACCGCGATGACGTCGTGCGACGCACAAAAATAGCCGGTGCCAAATGGGGCGGAAATAAGCCGGATGAAACTCAAGACAAAGGCGGCGTAGGCGCTGTTCGCGAGAATGGCACCACGTGCACGGCGGCGGCGGAAACGGCAGCAGCAGCAGCAGCGGCTAGAAGCAGCCTTAGTCGGGCCGACAAGATCCCGTGACGCTAATGCAAAGACCCGACGAGTGTTTCGGCGGTGTCGTTAGACGCACCCTAACGAAGCACCGGCGACCATTAGTCGTTCAGGGCGGGGCGTCAAATTAAGTCTCGGACGCATGGCTCGTTTCGCGGAAGCAACTGCAGCCGCTCTCGGCGCCCCGGGGCCCAGCGGAGCTGTGCCGGGGCTGGCCTGCTGAATTAACGGCGTTGCAAATCCTTATCACGCGCTCGGGCCGGGGGTCGTCGAGGACGGTATTAACCGTTTGCAAATAGAAAGGCGGAATATTATGTTGTGTTATTGTGCTTTTTTTCCGTTCCATGGCACTGCTAGCATCTTCATTTAATAAGCGTAGGAGGCGATGGCAGGGTTCGCGAAGTATACGCAGGTGGGCGCTGTCTCATCAGAGGCTTTCTTTGTTGCAAGCTTGAGAGACACCGGATGTGTTGCTGAAGCGGTCTTGAAGTGTTTCAAAAGTTAGACATGACTTGGGCAGGTGTGATTTTGTGCCGTCTGGCGCCGTGCTCTGCTGTCGAAGTTATTGTTTCTATGATTTTTTTTTTCATTTAGCATTACCTACAGACCGCGGCACTGCAGTCAGCTTTTTGAACAGCGACTTTCTCTGCTTTATTTTGAACGTTATTCACACAAAGCAGGGTTCCGGAACAGACCTTTCGTAAGAACTCGCGATATTGATGAGCTCACAGAAGGTCGGTATCTGGTTTTACTTTACTGGACGCTGCAATGTCGTACTACAATCTAATGAATGCCTGGAGGTGATCAGACATTAGTTTTTCCAGTAAATTCACATCAGCTTATCTGCGTTAAAAGGAGAGTAGCGTGCCCTACTGTACTAATGCACGGTTAATTTAAAATTGCGCAAGTGGTGTAATAACTACGCGTGAGCACTGCGTTGGCAGCTCTCAGAGTAAGTTCTGGAAGTAACGATTGCGTTCCGCTTGTTTCAGAGGTTGGCCCTGACACTTTTATTTTCCTGGACGAAACCCCAGCAGCTTATTTGATTTCTTGGGCGGGAACTATTGCATATGAGCTTTATCTTGGTGTAGCTATAACTTGCAAGTTTTCCCACGTATAATTTCTCAACAATACCAAAAGACAGGCAGAAGGCAAATGAAATAAAAAGTTCTAATATTAACTGACGTAAAGTGCTTGATGAGATAATAAATCACAATTCGAAAAAAATACTCCCATCGCTTTCTGAGCGCTGTCATGCAACACTGACACCAAGCTCGGTCGTACAGTGCAGCACTTAGCATCGTCGGCATCGCCATTACCGTGATGAGCAGCAGCAGCTACGAAAAGAAAAAAAGAAACAACTACACCGCGTTCACTGCAGATGGAGGCCATCCAAAATTATGTTCCCTTGCAATGCAATGGAGATTTTGATGCAGATCAGATGTTATAAGGAAGTAAATTACTCATTGGCATCTACCCAAATGCAGCTATACGGCTGCAAAGGAAGGGCGAACAGCTTCTACAGAAACTTCGTAGTCAAAGAAAAGGTCATAATGCCCGGGCTTTCAACCGGGGCAACCGCTTCACTGGAGCAGTCGCTATACCAACTGAATTAATTGGGATGACAATCATTCAGTAGGACGAGAGCGAATTGGTGAGTAACTCGGAGGGGGAACAGTGTCGGTTAAATGTTGAGGGTAATCCCCTGAGGTAGAGTAAATCTAATAAGGGAGCAAATTTCTCATTGGCATCGACCCAAGCGCAGCCATATGGCTACAAAGGGAAGCTAAACAGCTTCCACGGAAACTTCGTAGTTGAAGACAAATTCGTCCTGGTCCGAGTTCGAACCCCGCTAGCTTTCCTTTGTAGCCGTATGGCTGCGCTTGGGTGGATGCCAATAAGTTATTTGCTCCCTTATTATAAATTTGCTGCGCCTTGGGGGATTTCAGTATACATTTGACGAGATCAGATGTTTAGGCTATCCCAAATTATTTTCTCTAACTCTTCCTTCACGTCGGCCTGGTTCAATGCTTGGGCTATTGTGTTCCATTGGATCCCTCCATTAATTCGTTTTGTGTCATCTACTTCTGTCATCATTATCATCATCAGCCTGACTCTGTCCTACATCTCCATGTTTGCTTCTGTACAGCACACATTCTTTCAAGCGAACATCGCTACCCCCTCCACTAATTCTTTCCTCGGCTATCTGTTTCCCTACAGCACACGTTTCTACGAGCGAATACTTTCACGCTGCGTTTGGTCTAGCGCTTTCAAAAATTAACGGAAAGTGCAAGCAACGCAAGCATTTTTTTAAGGTCACATGAGTGCGCTGGGAAGTTGGCATGACGGCGTAGTGACACCGTCCTGTTTGACCTCCTTTAGACCCCATGCGAGACAAATCAATGCGTGGGTAAAATGCAGTTGGCAACTGTACCGTCACGGAAAATTAAATGCTTTTCTAGTAATTGCTGTAAGCTTTCG
>NC_143016.1:77544716-77572216 GCF_055824585.1 Amblyomma mixtum | reverse complement strand
GTTAGGTTGACGTCAAGAAGCTCCACCTCGGCTGCGAGGGACGCCGTAATCGAAAGCTTAGGATTAGTTACGACCAGGTGGGGTTTAGCGCTCCGAGGCATTGCACAGCATGTGGGGTGCTTTTGCGTTCTGCCGCGGTCAAACTGCGCCTGCCTCGGTCAGAATTCTATTCTGCCACCTCGTGTTGAGCAAGCGAACAGTTGAGCCACTGATAAAAGAAAAACGGTGTTCGTTTATTCATTTGAACTTATCAACATACGCCATGCCATAGAATACGCCAGAACAGACTAAAGCTTCAGAGGTCAGTGCTCGATCTTTTAAAATGCTAGATTATCATACCTTCAAGCTTCCTTATGTCGACGCAAAGCTCAAAAAAAAGAATTAATCAAATTAAAATCTAGCCTTCGAAGACTGAATTTTTTGACACAATAGGTTCTGTTCTTGTAGTACATAGCCGCCAGTTAGTACCATTACAATGTGCTAAAGCAGCGCGCAGCTGCACTTAGCGGAAGATAAGTCTTCTTTGAGCGAAGCAAAACAAAAACGAACGAAGTGCAGAGATCCAACCTTCCAATGTCGACTTCAACGTTTAATTGAGCATTGTTAAGCAGAAGAGATGCATTCTCTTCTGAGCCGTCACCAACGAGCCCACTTATATGTTTTCAGTATCAACCTAAAAAGAATAAATTCACACGGACGTCCAAAAACGCAGCCGTCACCCTCCTTTTGTGCCTAGGTGCTGCTGAGCTGGCGACGTAATTCTGTCATGCGCTTACCTTTAGCACAGAAGAAAGCACGCAATGGGCGTCAGCGATAGGTGCCAAGTTCATCAAGACAAGGAAGACGTGGCGCCAAGTGTTTTCATCTCGACGATTGGGATGCAGCCGCATCGATGTGGGTTCCTTCAAGGAACACAGCGTGATCTCAAGAGCGAGATGGTTGAAGTAGACTGAACATAACAAATAACAGCATGCCAGAAAACAGAGTAAACTTACCAGTGCTGGCGTCTGTTTTGGATGGAGTGGAAGACGACAGAGCAGCGCGCTTGACGACGTCCAATCGGTGTGCTTCTTCGTCGCGACAGTTTTCGTTGAAGTGTTTTCTTCCCTTCAAATCCGGATGCTCGTCAACAGTGCGACAGTAAAGAGGTAACCTAAGCGAGCAAATAGACAATGTCGGGTACACTCATACGCATTTTTCTGCCCAGGAAGCTTTTTCTCGGCTATATTCGTTCGGCTTGGTGAAATGCTATTGCTTCTTTGATGCTGAGGTGTTCTTTATTCTCTACTTAGGATTCTTCTTTATTTATGTTATGCAGTTTGATACGTTCGCACGTCGGGCTTCAGAAACAGCGACAGCAGTCCATTCGTCGTAGCACGGAAAAAAGATACGTTGGAAGCCTACCCTTCAAGGCGCAACAGTGTTTACACGCCGAAAAATAATCTATACGTTAACAAAACAAGACGGCTATTTTTCTGATTCGACACCGCGGTTTTAAAAGCTCTCTTTGAGGCAAAAGTACCTGTCTGAAGCTTTCAACGCTTGTATACGTGGACGCTCGCTGTATTTCAAGAACAAGGGATACGCCACCCCTGATCAGTATAAACATCACGTCTTACAAGCAGTACCAGACAAATTATTCATTTAAAACGCGCAATACTTCAATACTTTAAAGCGAGGAGCCTGCAAAAAAGGACTCGAGTCCCATCGAACTAGATAAAGAGGAATCTTCCATGCATGTCGCGGCGTTCACTTCTGTAGCAATGCTGGTCGCTTGCAGGAATCGAAAGCGCGCAGAAGGCCTGTTGTGCAGTTCAGTGCATGGTAGGTGTACGCCCAAGATAGCAGAGGGCACTTTCATCACATGTAAAACCGGTTCTACGGAAAAAGAAACACTTGCTGTTTGCGAAGACGTGTTGTATCTCAGTGTGTCGTGAATCCAGTAGTTATGCCATGGTGAAGAAAGCTCTTGCAGTTATCTTAATAACAGGAGAGAAAATGAGCTTTTCTTCTATTCCTTGAAAGTAATGAACTGGTTAGTTTTCCATTTTCAAACACTATTACCTGTCATTAACTTCCTTAATTTTTTTTTTTAAACCTGCTGTTTTGTGATTGTAGCTACTCAGAGACCAGCGTTGTTTCTTGCTGCAGATAAAGCTATTTCCTTTCATTGACAGGCCGATCCTCTACCTACTGATGTGGTACTCGGAAGGTTCTTTCCTGAGTGTCGAGGCTCCGGGATGTGTCGGGTCACCCGGATTTCTACAGGTTCGTACTCGGCACTGCCAGCAGTCAGAAGATATGAGACCGTACGTAGACATCTCTCACATCTCGTCATCATCCAGTCTGCGCAGTCAGCATCCTCGTGTACATCGCTAGGGGGAGCCCTCGCTGCTTCATTCATGGCCGGGATTTTATCCTAGGCTGAAATTCGTTCACCCCCCAAAGACCCCGCCAATGGTCTTTCATTCTGTGGGGCAATAACTTTCGCGGAACGCGCAGGCAGCTGCTTTTTGGCACCTGTACAGAAAGAGTTATCTCGTCCAGCACGTACCACTGCCCCTGCCGTCTTCCCTAAAACCTGCCGCTCAGCCATACTCCCAGTGTGGCTTAGCGGCCATACCCAAGGCCTTGAGACGCCTATTGTGCACATTCAAGGTGCATGCCACCCAAGTTTCTGCACGAAAACGTTTACATCCGCAGGTGAACGTAACAGATGTGCATTGAATATAAAAATTCCCTGCCGTCGTTTACAGAGTACCTTGTAACAGTTGGGTCTACGCCAACACTGGCGAGAACATCGAGAGGCGCCTGAAACAAACTTGTAGCGATGTCAGGGATAACATAGTAGTCTCCACTGCTATCGTCGAGTATCACGTATCGACAGGCTACGAGGTGGCCTAAGGGAAGGCGCACGTGCTGGCTACAAAAAAAAGTTTTTGCCTCGCATGTATCGGGAATAAGTAATAAAAAAAAACTACAAGTCACATTCTAAATCGCAGCGACGAAATGTACCCCCTTTCAATGCATGCTCGCTGTGCCCTCTAAGCAAACGTATTGAAAAGCCTTTCACTGTTTGCTCTATTTCATTGTTAACAAAGGCTTCTGTAACAAAAGTTAAACATGTTTTGGTTTTATTTTGTGTGCTTGTCTGCTTTTTAACGTTTATAATGCAGCACCTCAAGAATGACTATAATTTATCAGCTGCTGCTTCACAATGCCGCCGTGCTCAACAGGCCCTCATTTTATGAAACATATCGAACGCTTTCTTTCAATCTAGAAACATAGGGTATATCCAAAGCTACGCGCATTAGGCTCAGAGCGCACAGTCGCTAGGTTTAGTCTACCAACTTGCCATGCTTCATGTTATACCACGCTTCACACTAGTGCCGGTTTTTGTGAAATCAATTCAGTTTCCTTTTTCTCTTGGGGGGTCTCTGTGGGGCGAAGCCGCTTAAAACAACTGATAAAGTAGTGCACGTCATTTCTATATTTACTTTTCACTTTCAGCTTTTCACTGGAGTCCACCCCTCGTGAGAAGATCAAGCGAGGGAAGATTTTCCGAAGGGGCTCGAACTCGGGGCCGCTTTGTGGCGGAAACACTGAAAGGCAAATTCTTGCCGAGGAAACATTTATAGGAACCCGTATGCCCAGATGAAGACATGGAAGAGCTATTCAGAGGAAACCCCGGAATGTTTCATGGGACAGAGGCACAGGACATTTTTATCTCCATTTATTTGAAAACCTTCATGGAACGTGAAAGGTATCGGTACCTGTAAAGAAAATTTTGCATGCTTAGAAAAATGAAAATATTTCAAAGAGTACCAAAAATAGTCGTTTGTTAAAAACTAAAAGAACAAAGGATCGCCTTATAGTTCGGCTAAAATATCAGCTCATAGCACGAACCTGACTTATCAATCTCAATCCATTGCTGTTTAGAGTAAAGCCCAATAATTCAGTCTGTTTGATACATGCGGTGTGCTTCACCTAACTTGTTCTGCAAATTTTAAAAATGAGCATTTTCAATTAGAACTTAATTTTTTTCGAAATAGCATTATCCGCAGTGTAGCGAATGAGACTGCTGTTCAGACATAACTCGGAGGCTGGTTAACTAACACTTAATAGTTAACTGTTTACTTCTTACTATTAGTTTCCTTATTCATTATAGAAATGTTATGGTTGCCCATGGTAAGAAATATTATTACCAGTTTTAGGATATCAGAAACGATGTTACTCTGAGCGCTGTGGTAAAACAAATTTTGCCTACATTGGGCCAAATTATATGAGCTTTAGAAAAGTTTTCAGACAAAGCAACCACTCCAGCGCACGTAGCTCGTCGAAATAGACAGAATAGTTTGGTGTATTGGTTTATTGGGGTTTAACGTCCCAAAGCAACTAAGGCTATGAGGGACGCCGTAGTGAAGGGCTCCAGAAATTTCGACCACCTGGGGTTCTTTAACGTGCACTGACATCGCACAGCACACGGGCCTCTAGAATTTCGCCTTCATTGAAATTCAGCCACTGCGGCCGGGATCGAACCCGCGTCTTTCGGGTCAGCAGCCGAGCGTCGTAACCACTGAGCCACCGCGGCGGGCAAGTAGACAGAATAGTTTGCTTACACCTAATGAGCCACGTGCTGCTTATAGCTCAGAATGTTAGGCATACTGAGCTGCAGCTCGTTGCGTTGTGTTGTGTTGTGTTGGGTTGGGTTTAATGGCACATAGGCAGCTAAGGGCATCATGCGCCAAGAACTAGGTATAGGAAATGTTTTCTGCGGGCTTTAATAAAAATGTAGAAAGTGACCAGGGGTCTAGATGGCCTAACAAGTTTACCTACCTAGCAGGGGCGTAGCCAGGGGGGGGGGGGGGGGGGGGGGGGGGGGTGCTTTTGGTGCTTCAGCCTCACCCCCCCCCCCCCCCCCCCCCGAAATTTTTTCGAACTGTCACGCACGTAGCCGGGAGTTGAGAGCCTGAAGACATGTAGCGAGTACAATATGCGTGGCGTGCGCTTGGAACCCTGCCCACGAACGCGAAGCCCGATTGCATCCGCAGATCTGGGCCCGCACATTCGACAGGCAGAATGGGACAGCGTTTACGCCATCCGACCTAATTCGGAAAACTCTGAAATAGGAGTGTCGTATCGTCTGTCTTTGAATTTAGCTCCTGCTAAGCGCCAATGTTCTGAAAAAGGAACATTTTCACAGAACTAACTGCCAGGGAAAGACACTCATGCTTTAGTTCATTTTTCTTTCACGAAAGCATCACCTAATTGTCCTCACTTTCGTTACATTTTGCTCAATTCGAATTTATTTTTTCCTGTCGGAAGGCTTCACAAACACCAGATTGCGAATAAGGGCCAAAATATGTGCGTTTACTGGTAGCAGTTCGAAGCCTAAATAAGTCGATAATATATAATATAGTAACGTGTTTTCGATGTTTTCTACAATTAATATGCTGTACGCATATTGTCGCGTGTAAACAGTCTCATTTAATCTTGATTTTTGCACGAAGGCTTCAGCTGCTCATGCGACAATAAAGTTAACACAACTAACTTTTCTACTTTTATTAAGAAATGCGTGGCAAAGTCGCGACCCGCAACAATAAAATGTAAGATGCTTTGCTACAGGATGGTGCCAAAGTGTCGAACAAAGTTGCCCACTTCAGCGATTCCTCTGCACAGACCTGTTTGTCCTTGCATTCGTGATTGATGGATCTGTGGAGGGCAAGGAACATGCTCATAGGATGGACAGTCAGGTGAGACATCTGCTTTAGCGACTCCCAGTTTCATTAGCATTGCGGTAGCAGATGAGCCCGGAGGATGCCTCCCGTTTATGTCAGATTTTGCGCTTTTTCGGTATGTTTTTAGAGCTCTGCTCCTGCAGGACCGACGCAGGCGTGGCCAGATACAGCGGGCGGATTGGCGCCCTTGTGCCAGTCCGTTCTTTGCTTTATACTGTCTTTAGCGTACGGTGCAATCCCTGCCTCGTGCACGGCTTGAGCTTCTTATCTTTCGGTGTAAGCGGTTCATTGCGCTCTGAAACACAGGCTTCAGAAGGTGACGATGTCGCTCGGACGGTATGTTTTGAGCATGACGAGACCGTCATTGTTTTCGTAAATGCTAGAGGAAAATGAAGAATAGATGTTAGTTGTAGAGATGAGTGAACCAAAGCTAAAGCAGCCATTAGGAGGAAACCACTAATTATTAGTTAAATCTTGGAAGAAATTAACGTCAACTAAAATATTCAGAACGGGAACAATTTTTGGCAACAAACTGACGCTCCTCTTTAGGCCTAGAAGCGGCCTCAAACACAGCAAATAAAGCAATTTACTTCTCATACGTTTTGTTATAGGCGAGATGATATGAAGCGAATGCTTTGTGCCCCATTTATGGCAAGTGAACGTACTGAAAAACGCAGTAAAAACGACGAATTTCCTCCAAAGTGAGAGGTCCTCCTTCGAAGAGCGCAGCTATGCTGGAAACGATATTTTAGCATGCTCAAGAGCCACGCGCATTAAATTTGAGAAATAGCGGGCGAAACGCGAGCGTACGATAAGGCTCGATTTGATGCAGCGTTTGGCACATTTACACTAGAAATCACCCATTTTTTTTTTTTTTAGCGTACGCTATCCTATGCGCACATTTCACAGTGGGACTAGATTTTGCAGCATCAGTACGTCGCTCTTAGAAACGTTTCATTGGCTAGCAACAGAAAGAATACGACTGCATTTATATGTCCAGATGGATTATCGCTGCTGTGAAAGCAATGTGCACCTCTGGCTGAGCAATAACCACTCTCTACACGACATTCGTTAAGAATAAAGGCACTGGATCTGGTTTTCCGCGCAACTCGGGATGTAATTTCCCAAAGTAGATCAAATGTCTATTATCATGAAATCGCGACATATTGAGTTCTTATATTTTAGCTGGGCTAATAAATTTTTTGACGGAGGCTTTTTTATTTGAGGTCCTTAGATGGAATAAAAAAGAGGGTATTAGTTTTGCTAAAATTCCTTCGAAATTAGGTATTAAAGTGTAAACGGATTGCCTAGGGCGTACTGCCTTAATTGGTTCTTTGGTTCAAAAGGCGATTCTAAACATCTTGTGTTTTACCTTCTAACGTGCTTCTAACCTATACTCATAGGCCTCACTTCAGAACATTCAGGGTCATTGCAATACCATTTACAACTAATACGAAACTCCACAATACCGCATCGTAATTGTTTGGAGCACCCATTGCGCACTGCGGTCGCTACATCCCAGGAATTCTGTCCAGAAAGCTTGAGGCTCTGCTGTCGGCTATCGAACACCTAAGAAGAGCAGCCACCCCAGCGTTAATGCGAGACGGCTGTTGCTTCTATTGGAGACAAGAGCATCGGGTATGCGAATGAGCGCTATAAGGTCTCTCGGCACACCGCGAGTAGCACAACACTCTCCGATGCTGTTGTTTGCTGCCGGGATACATGACTTTGCTTTCGCCAGAGTACGTGCGTTCCTGTGACCGCGTGCAAGGAGTGCCAGCACTGGGCCCACTAGTCTCCTCACTCTTTACTACACCTGTGCTTTCGCGCACTGGTCGGTACTGCTATCATGGTGGATCACCGTATGTTGTGAAGCTAAGGGCGCTGATCGTGCTTGGCTTTCTTCTTTCTAGCCACTCCCCGCAGAACTTTCTGTACGCTTGCAAATCCGTTTTAAGCAACAGCATTCGGCTACTGTTCAGGCCCCTGACGCGCACTTATAGTTAGGTAAACTTCTGTGCCTGCTGTGTCCTTTACAGTACGGTGCACGAAGTGTTTGTCGGGAGCGAAACTCAGATATGGTACGATCTTTAAGTCAGTCTGCACGGGGGAATCGCATTCAATAAGTGAATATTGATTAAGCGCATGCCATTTGATTTCAAACCTTGAAGGCAAATTGTCAGCAGTGAGCAACGGCGGGTGAAAGAAAACGTGCTCCTGCTCACAAAAGCAAGGTGTTGGGCTCGATTCGATGCGCGCCTCGAGGTGCCGTACTTCACCGTGTACGTCGTGACTGCTGTAATAGAGAACTTGCTCTGGCCAGGGATCCGCAACTGTCCCCATTTAACTGGGCGCCGAGAATTTAAACTGCAAAAGCTCACTTCAGTCTGCAGACTGCTTGCTAGGAACACTGCGTGCAATAATTTAACATGCAAAACAAAAAAATCAAGGAGTACTTTTGCTCTCTAAAGTGCTGCAAGGCGAAAGCCTGTCTTTGTGCACTGGTTTGCAGTGATTTCCTTATTTTTTATTTGTTCTTATCTTGAAGTTCTTAACTTTTTTAAATTTTTGTGTTTTTATATTTTTCCGTCAGGGAAGGGAGGAAGATGGGAGTGAACGAAGACACCGTATTCACTGGACGCGCCTTTGTTCATTCCAAACCATCGAGCAAGCGTGGCGGATCCTAAAGTTTAGGATCAGCGACCTTTACCGGGAAATCGTAGCGAGTGTGAGAATCCTTTCCGCGCGGTTTTCAAATTATTTTTTGTCCACTGTGAAACGGAAGAAATTGTACCTGTGCTTTGTGGAATATAGTTTTCCCAGTGCCCTTGTACAGGGCCTTGTACAGGGCCTTGCACAGTGGAGGCCTAGGCAGAGATGTTTTAAAGAGGGTTAAAAAAATGCAGGTGCCGCCAGAAAGAAGAACCTTCTTTTTTAAGCTGCACACCGAAACCTTACCCGTTAAAAATTTTTTAGAGCGAAAGGAATTATTTTTACCCTGGAGTTCTCACTGTTTAATTTGCAGAAAGCCGGAAACAATAGACAACGTTTTTTTACACTGTTGGGGAGGGGTTTATCTTTGGGATGTATCGCAGTGAACCCTAAAGGAAGAATTACCACTAGACCCGTATCGCATCCGGTACTTATTTGTAGAAAATGAGGATGGGGTACCGTTTGACTTAAAAATACTGATAGGCCTCCCCTGTATATGGCGCTCCAGAATGGCAGGCTACCACTGTGACAAAGACGCAAGACCCGCCCGAACTTACTTTCAGGAAAGCATGGACTGGTTTCTGGCCATCCAGAAAGCCGCTGCTGAGCCTCCAGAATGGCTCTAGAGACTAGAGACGCTGTGTAATTTGCGTGAGTTTTAATCTGACGAAGCCAGATTCATGATGGCTGACCACGACAGTGCCGTGTGTATGTACCCCCTTTGTCAAAAGTAACGGAGCAAAAGGTTTTTGCTTCTCAAACGTATAACAGAGCATTTACAGCAGCCCTAAAGACCGAACGGTGCCGTAATGTAAGAACAAGGCCTCACCTTTCTTTGCACAGAATCAGAGCGTAAGGGCTGTCATGAGTGCTTCGCTACGCGCCTGAGAAACAAACCACCTATGCCGGGTTACTTTTGGCAAAGACTCTACATAGCGTTTAGTATGTTTTGCTGATTGTTTTGCTGAATGTTATGTGTCAAAGCCAGGCAAAAAAGAAAAAAAAAGCTGGCATAGCGGAGTGGTTAGCGTGCTCGTCTCGCACTCCGGAGACCCTGGTTCGATTCTCCATCTTGACCAATTTCTTGCTCTATTATATTTATTTATATATTTTACTTGGAACATCACTATACCATGTAATCCAGGGTTTGACGGAATCCCGTCTGGTCAGGTAGTGGAATAGTAGAAAGAAACTTGGGTCACTGACCCCGTCAAAAAAGGGGGGATAGTTGACGTTTCGGAACCGCTACGGTTTCCTTGTTCACAATGAACAACCGGCCGATTAAGATGCAGCTTATGCAGCTTTGACCAGTCGACGTAATGACTTTGCGTAAGGCGGGCGAAGATTCCCTTTGGTTCTGTTGATAGCGTTCGGCGTCGATTGTATTATCAGGGATTCCAAGTGCAGCCGCACTGATAGGTTTCTTTCTGTAGCAAAGATTTGCACGTCATCCCAAGCGATCTCATGCCCCTCTTTTTGCGCGTGTTCTGCCACAGCACTTGACGCCGTCCGGTTTTTTGTGACATCATTTCTTTGCTCTTTTACCCACCTTGGCAGATTTCCGGTCTCTCCGATGTAGACGGAGTTGCAACCGTCACAAGGTATATTATAGACGATGCCCGGAAACTTTCAACAGCGCAGAGCATCTTTCACGTTCAAAAGTTCTCCGCGCACTATACCATCACTTTAATTGCTTGCATTGTTACTAGCCAAAGTTCAATTGGCCCCATTTGAAATTCGCACGCTCTGACGTCCCGACCATTTATACCAGTTTAAAAGCGGGACATTTTTGTCGACAACGTTGAGGCATTAAAGGCTTCCGACTTAATAAAATTAAACTGCCCACAAATTGGCCCGATGTAACGCGCACCAAAAGGGAAAATGCAGGAGTCTGGAAGAATTTTTTACTGGATCAGAAAAAAAAAAACTAAACACATGTTCTCTCAAATTCAAACTTTTAGCAACAATTTATTTAAATCTGAATCAACTTTTCAAAGTTAACAGATAGAGAGCAGTCTACATACACAGATGAAGGTCTCAGTGTCCGAGAGTTCGTATCTCCAATTGTCTGATGGTCGAGGACAGAAGCACAAGATCATGCTCGCCCCATCGTCGACCCAATTCGTCCTTCGGGAATGTATTTGTGTTATGCGGGTCCTGCATGCGTTACCGCCGACGCAACAACACTCGGCGCTGATATAAACGTCTAGGAAAGCATCGGAACTGGCGGTCCTAGCCGCAGTGATGTGACCGTAAAAACTTTTTTACGGTGGACATCGTGTGGGAGGGAAAAAAATACTCAAGAAGCAGGTGAAGGGGGAGCTACCGTGTGTGTCGCTGGGCAAACCGCTTGGGAAAACCGTCCTTGGACAAGGCTTGAATGTCTCCGAGTGGACAGCGCGGCGCACCGAGAGTGACCTCAGCGCGTAGCGCTTCTTCTGTCATAGCAATTTCTCGTCTTCTCCTCCAGGGGGTGCAAGTTGTCTGAGGACAAATACAGCCAGCGCGGCCAGGAATCAGGAGAGAAAGAAGACCGCGGTCAGAGATTTTTCTATTTAAGCCACTCTTCATTCTTTTTACTCTTCTCACAGCAAGTATGGAGGAAATCGCGCAAGAATTCCCAGTAGACTCAGAGAAAGCGTTCAACTTCCAGGTAATGGCATGTTTTCTTTGTGAGTGTGTACTAGACCGCAGGAGCAGGGGGTATATCCATGAGACGGTTCGCTTTGGAGCCGGCTTGCTTCTCCGCGGTTCGCCGCGCGATTGGCCGATTCACCTCGTGACCTCAGCCGGCCGGACGTTACATGGGAACCCGGCCAATAGCACGCGGCGAACCGCAAAGAAGAGAGCCGGTTCCAAGCGAGCCGTCTAGTGAATGTACTGGTGCAAGCACTCGTAAGTAAAGAGCAAAGAACGCAGAGCAAAATGACGTTCTTAGTGACCAGCGAAGATCGGGCTGAATGTGGGACAGAAGAGCGAGCTGGCACACTGGCTGACAGTCGGGGCCTCTTTGTGAGAGAGCCCGGGAGTCCCTTGCGAACTGGTCCCCTGAAGACGCTGTAGTGTGGAGGTGAGAGAAGTGCTAGCGACTTTACAGGCGGCGAGAACCGTCGGGACAGGTGATATCGTCTAGTTATTTCCCCCTCAATTTTGTACCGTCCTAGTTTGAAGCGGACATTTCGTCTACCGTTACAAAAGCAAACTACTGTACAGAAAAAGAAACAAGCAAAAGTAAGAACAACGAAATAAAGGGCAGATTGAAATTAACTTAAAGACTCCTCGTACAAATTAGTCACATTTTATGCGAGCCACTTATTACAACTCGTAACGAATTCAAAGGTAAGGGACAAAAAATGTAGTAGGCTATACAAGCCACATACCCTACATATCCTACACGAGACAAGCATGAGTATCACATATTATTTGTTTTTTCGCTCTAAGGTTGACAGACGACAATATATCATCTGCAAGCAAACAGAATATAATGAATTTCTGTGCCTGAATGTGGGCTGTTGGGAACCGATAAAGGATGCTGTAAAAGCAACCATTACGTGTCTTCTAGCTATAAGTCAAACGTGGATCGCAGAAATGTAGGGAAAGCGGGGACATGAACTGCGAGAAGTGCACTATGCGGAACCTTGGCGGTGACAGACAATATAAGAAAGAGACGGAGAAGTTCTATTTGTTTTAGTTATACATAATGCTCTCTCGAAAAAGTATGCAGAACGAATAGGATATAAAAAACGACTAAAAGGCAAAGACAGTCCATTGCCAGATATAGCCAACCCAAATTGTGTCAGTTCCCAGGACAAAACTGCCGTACAACGCACTGTTGTTCGTATCAGTAGTAGTATAAGCAGTAGGAGTAGTAGTAATAGCAATAATCCCTGAAAGTAACGAATCTTATCATTATTCTAGAATGGCACCAAAATATCTACTTTTTTGTAGCAAAAGCTACACTGGCCACGAACTTGCGATTTCGCTGTGGCGATGCTGCGAGGAGGAAAACAGACCGACCTTGAGCCGTTGCCGAGCAACCGCCGCAGCTGGCAGACGCCGCTTGCTCGCCGCGCCCTCTGGTATGACGTCACACCACGCGCCTCACCACGGAGCTGCGGCCGCCATCTGGCATGACGTCACACCGCTTGCCTCGTCGTTGCGCTCTCCTTCGCTCGCTTCGCCAGCTGTGTAGCATGCCTGCTAACATGTAGGAGGATTGGAAAGGAGAGCTCGCGTGCTCCGCAACCACGGTTGAGGCGGCAGTATGGCAGAGTATCTCAAGCGGAAAAGGGCGGCGGATGCTGCCAACGTCTCCGCGTCGACATCGACCACTGGTTCGGTTGCCTTTCGCTCCTTATAACTCAGCTTAGCCGAGCTGAGCCACAGCCATTTTTTAAAAATACACTTGCCGTGCAAAATAGCCGGAATAATCGCGCCGGTTCACTTTTTCACCGCCGGAGATCTCCGTTCACATTCACAAGTTTATTGAAATCTCGGACATTTTAATGGACTGCTGTGATTTTGGGAGATTCTTTGACAAGGGAAGACAGACCGGAGTTTGAATACAGCAAAGGAACACGCGGCACGCTTATAAGGGCCTGGTTGAGGGACAAATTGGTGATCCGAAAATCGATTGCCATCCAAACCGGATGGAATAATTTTAGGTGACGTTAAAAGAAGGATTGTCACCAGATTCAATGTGATAAACACCACTGCGGCGTCTGACATCCTGTGCCGTTGTGGTTACAACATTAAAGGACGGATTTGCGTTTGTAGCATAATTGGAACAGAGCCCCAAACGGGTGGATCTGGCTCTGAAGATCAAATGTGTTTTGATTACTTTGGCTAGTGTCGTCAAGTTAAGTGAGGAGCATCTACATCATGTCCAAGAAGTTGTCACCCTCTCCCGCCACACACACACACACACACACACACACACACACACACACACACACACACACACACACACACACACACACACACACACACACACACACTCACTCACACACACACACACACACACACACACACACACACACACACACACACACACACACACACACACACACACACGCACGCACGCACGCACGCGCACGGTCTTGATTACGCAGGTTTGTTATTCGGTATAGATATAGGTAGAGTTGGTCCTCACTGCCGTCCTACTGTCTTGACATCATCTGTACTGTGGGAAAGAATGAGCAGAAGGGTTATGCTCCGTGAATCGGGAATCCTCGTTCATGAAAACAGTATCATCAGTAGCGCTGTACTTGAATAGCTGGCAGAAGTACAAAAAGATTGAAAATTGGAAACTGGTCTTTGAAGAAAGGAAATGGCGGAGTAATTGTCTCACATCTAGGTGGTCACCCGAACCGCGCCGTAAGGGAATAGATGAAGGTGGTAGTGATTAAAGAAAGGCAGAAAAAGGTGCCGTAGTGGAGGGCTCCGGAATAATTGTGACCACGTGGGGATCTTAAACTTGGGTAGCGGTTATGAGTACGCATGGCTATCGCGGTGACAGGAAATTTTGGAAGGTGCAAAAGCTTAATGGAGCGATGCAACAGCGAAGTTCAGAATATCACAATTCATGCGGAATACATTCTGCGAGGAAATGCTTTCACAGTCAAGAGTAAAGGATATACTGAGGGAGTGTAGCTGGAGCTTTTCCTTGAATTTTCTGATGGATTGCCTGTTAGGCCAGCGTACTTCTCATGCTCTGAGAAACATCATTAAGCACTCTTGCTACAACTATCAAGTGGAAAACAGGTACGCATGTAAGAAGGAGATAAAAGCAAAGGCTATCGACCTGTTTACTACGTTTTTTTGGGCGAGCACTTTCACGCAAAAACGCTGCTCACACGCACCTACGCACACACTCTGAAATCTCGCAATACTTCCTCCTTGATTCACGCCGGAAAGAAAACAATGATATATGAACGCATAAGTAGCTTTACTGCTGTCCTATTGTGACAGCTGATCATGGAGCGCATTCACCACTGAACTTTGAACTTTCGAACTCCACGTGTTCCAGGTGCAATAGAAAATTATTTGCATGGTGGGAAACAAAAGGTTCTCTCTAGAACTCCTTTTTGTCGTTGAGGCAAGAAAACAAAATAACAACTTGCAGGATTTCTCTGCATGAACGAATTGTTGGGACAGAAAAGTAGACAGGAAGCTTGAAGACGGTATGCATTCACGAGAGGAAAAACCGTCACGAGCTCCGTGCAATATTGACGCGACCACCAGTACGGGAGCCAGAGTGGTTGTTCGCTTCCAGGCAAAGGAAAGAGATCCTCCGCTAGCTTTCCGTGCCCTGTCGACACTAATATATCCCCCCCCCCCCCCCCCCCTCCGGATCGGAACAGCGCAGATGGATCGATCTTATGGGAGCAGGAAATTATCTCCAGGACGTGGACGCGAACTCTTCCGATTCCGTATTGTTCGCTTCGTTCAACTTTCGTTTCCAGACTATAGAGTTACTCCTGTACTTGTCCGCTAATGAGTGTTCGAGTGGAAAGTAAGAACCTGCCGCCCAGAGAACTTCCTCACGACACTAGGAGAGAAAATAAATATCATGAAGGCAAAGTGACGAAAAAAAAAGGAGCTCTATGGGGATAGAAAACACACGTAACCGCTATTTTTTTTTCCTGTCAAAGAGCTCTAATTGCACATTTATACATTTCCTATTTTCTTATAAAAGAATCGATTAATTTCTTCCGACCGTGCTCATGTTGTTCCCCATTTAAAGAACCTTCAATGAGGTCCTTCGCGTTTTTCCCACCACCATCGGGGCAGACTGTGGTGTCTGTGCCGTCATTAAAAAGGCCGTAAAGGTGAGACTCAGTCACGTATTGCTTACATACTATTCTAGATGCACCTAGCTGACAGGTCTTCAGAAAAGAACCAAATAAGGCAAGTAGTAGAAAAAAAGGAAAGTTGTGAGGAGATAAAGAAATAACTGTATCAAGATTTCGCAGTTCGTAGCACTTGTGACGCTTTGTGGTAAAAAAAAAAATCAGTAATGTCCGCGCTAAGTCAGACTGTAGCAGATGCCGTAACACATTTAATGCTGTGATATCATGTCTACGTTTACAGTTCCTCCTTCTCACTGGAGCTCTCATAGGAGCAGAGTTAACCTGTGTTGTCCAGGTTAGCTACAACATGGACAGTAATCGAGGCGACGTGGCCTTAGAGACGTGTACGAACGGACAAACCCCAATGTGCAGACACGAAAATGGGAAATAAAACACCAGTTGCAAATTCACCAGCTTGCACTTCTAGACGACTATGGCGCTTGTAATTTTCATCATGAGCCGCTTGTGAAGCCGACATACTGAAGCCATTGTTAAGCAGATGACTTGCATATATTTAATAAATGGCTCACCGTTACGGCTCACCGATTCAGTTAGGTTGTTTCCCTCAATTCTGTAAAAAAAAAACATTCCAAACATCTCGTGCATTTTATTTTCTAACACAAGACATACTCTCAACTCTCTAACACAGAACAAAGAATATGATGACGTAATTACACCATTGTTTCCTTTCTCTTTTCCTCCACATGTATTTCCTCCCTCCGGTGTTGATTTGCAGGTATTTTTTTTCAGCCGGCCTCTCCACCCTTAAGAACATCAAATTGTAACGTTTCTCTCTCCACAAGAGTAATGGCGCATCATGATAAAAACCAGAGTGAGACAAAAAGTAACGGGGAAAAAAAGGGTAAATGTGAGCTACAAGGAGGCTCTGTGCAGAAAATTTCGTGACAGGAGCGGCGTATACCTTTCGATTATTTAGTGGCATAAAATCGAACAGATGCACACAAAGAATATGCATATTGGTCACCCGAGCTGCGGCAACCTCGACGGCTGTTGGGTCACTGTACTAAGGGCTCCACTTCCAGACCGATGTCCCTCTCAACATCGCCAATGCAGATATTTTCCACCACCACCACTGACAACTTTATAAAAGCGTGGTTAGATGGCAATTCACAGCGGCACTCGATTTACGATTCTTCTTAGAGCTAACCGAATTTCTAATAAGGGAGTAATTACTCATTGATATCCACCCGAGCGCAGCCACTCCACCTAGGGGGATTGCCCTAAACATTTGACTAACCGAATTTGTGGCGCGAACGCGCATTATTTTACAGAAAGGACACGAGGGCAGACAAATTGCGTTGTACTTTATGATACTTTTGAGCATTTGCGCGTTCAGTGAGATCACATCTAGAGATTCGATGAAATACCTTTGCCCTTTTTATTGCACTTTGTGAGTCAAGCTTTGAGACTGCTTGAAAATATATGTCACATCATTTACTACAAGCTTTGTTGCCTTCCAGAAGAAAATGCCTATTTGGGTAGCCTAGGTGACAGTAAATTTACTCACGTTTGCAGCTGTCTTTCTATAACAAAAATGTTTCCAAACCAATAACAAGCCATTGCAGATTTTTCATAGCAGATAGCGTAGGCGGCATTCCGCTTCTTGCAACAGTCGTTTGCATTTGTCATGGACCTTGTTAAAAGCAGCGGTGAGAGCTCACCAGTGGAGAGTAGACATCCGCAGATGAGTTCTATACGCACACCACTGCGAGATGACGAAGCGACCGAATTCTTTTCACGACATACAAAAGAGGATACGTCTTCAATGCAGAGAAATTTTCGAAGTGTGGGCAATAATACCAAAAGTTTTTTTCTAAGGCCTGCACTATTGGAAAGAGTGCTTTCTTGATAAAGAGTATATATCCAGAAACTTAGATGATACAAGGTTCGGTTTACGCGAAACAGCTGCTGCAGTGCTGTGATAATATAGTTTGAGTAGAGGTATTAATCGATCTCTGCTTCACGTACAGTATGCATTACTAAGATGAAGATCACAAATTAGCTCGGTTGCGGGGCTATCGCGGTAATAAAAAAACTCCAAAACTAAACTTTTTTAGACTGTTTGGCAAGTCGTTATCCGTGTCTAAAAATTTGAATGTCACATAAAAATATTTCCTATAATGCGAATTTCCTACTAATTCTTAACAGATAAGGCGCAGTCTACAAATACATACGCAGATGGATGTCTCAGCTTCAAGCAGGTCGTATTTATGATAATAAAAGACAGAAGAACGTGATTGGGCCCGTCACATCGTCGACCAGTTTCGTGTTTAGGGAATCCGCTTGTGTTATCCGTGTCCTTCTTGTGTTACGCGGACATAACGGGCTAGGAAAACAATGAAAATGGAGGCACCTGACACAGTGATGTGATCATTAAAAAAAAATCTACACTGTCGGCATCACTTGGGAGGGAAGAAAAGGCAAACAGCAAATGACTGGCAAGTTTCCGTGTAAGTCACGGCGCCGCTTGCTTGGGAACACCGGTCGCGGATGACGCTTGAAGGGAGCGACAGTATGACGCACCGAAAGCGATCTGAGCGGTCAAAAACTCCGGCGCGCTTTTTCTTGTAGGAGTTTCTGGCATTTTTCTCCGAGGGAGCAGGTTGAATGGCGACGAATCTAACCCGCCACAGCCTCAAAAAACACCGACTACTGCGCTTCAAGGTGACGACACTTCTTCTGACGGGTTTTTCTTCTCCACTTTTGTTGGGGAAAACACGAAACAATCAACTGATAATGACTCTGCTGCTTTTTTTTTTTTTTTGCATTATAAACGTGACGAACAACGTTTCGCAACCGCGGTTTCGCTCACTTTTCATTCCAATTTCTTATTTCTTCTTAGAGCAATAGTACAAAAAGGCCGGGAAAAGTCCACATTAAGCTCAGAGGAAAACGTTTGTGGCCGATGTAAAGGCAGTCTTTATTTCACGTGTATCTATATACTTCAGAGGGTCCTCGTTCGATTGCTATATTGGTCTAAACGCCAGTAAGCCCTCAGCAATGAACGCACAGCAAGATGACATGCTTTGTCATCAACCGAGGTCGGCTCTCAGTGTTAGGGAAAAGAGCAAGCCAAGACAGCGGTTGGTAGTGGAGGTCGGAGGTCGTCTGTTGGGCAGACCAGGGGGCCCCATTTCGAACTAGTGTTGTGAACAAAGGAATCGCCTGCAGTCTTTGCCATGTCACGCGACTTTTTTCGTGCTACTTCATGGAGGTGTACCAAATGAATGGTGCGCACGCACGCACGCATGCACGCACGAACACACACGCACATGCAAAACTGTTTTTACAAGCTAAGACAGCGCAATATATTTTAGTACCTGAATGTGGCTGCTGGGAACCGATCAAGGTGCCCTGAGGGACTTGCACCATTACGTGAGTGCAAGCTATAAATCAAACATTGGTCGCGGAAAGGTTATGAAAAGGTGGAGGTCAACAGTGGTTAGTGTACGGCACAAAAATATGCTATCACGGTGAGAGAAAAATGAAACGAATAAAACAACAAGAATCTATTGCTTTTTTCGAATACTTCGGGCTAGCAAAATGCCGCCCACAGGGATGATTAAGATGAACATATAATATAGAAATAACTCATAGCCAGCAGCTCTCAATGGCATCCACATATTCCTTGACTGTAAAGAGCGACAACCAATGGATATAGCTGATTCCAGTAGTCAACATTGCGAGGAAAGATCTAAACTTTTTCGTATGAGCATAAACTCGATGACTTGAGGGAGATAACAGTATCGTTGTGATGTTATTACCTGATTATTATTAGTAGTAGTACTAGTACCAGTAGTAGCATGCTCTGACAATTCTAAAGGCTGAGACAACTGAGGAGAGTGACTTGAAGAAATTAATATTTTTTTAAAATGAATGCCTTTCCACTCTTAACGAGAAAAGAAAGAGCATGAAAGGAAGAACGCCCTGTGATCAGCGGAGTCTCCGAGAGAGCACACGACCATCGAAGCGTTCAGCCGATTGCCATCGTCTTCTTTGGGCGTCAGCCGCGGAGTGTCCGGAGCCGAATTGTATTACCGTCTTGTCATTTTGAGGATTGTACTTTGTCTTCATTTTGTTTTACGGTCGCAATTTATATTCTGATATGTTGTATTTACATGCTTTTAAAATTTCTTCTCTGGATTGCAGTATCTGTATATAAATAAATAAATTATAGTACGTGCGATGACACACCGAAAGAGATGTTCTTTTCCACTGCTCTATAAATAAATGAAACGCTTCAGACGATCTTAATATATTATAACATGTTATTCTTCAACTGAAAACCGAACAAAATCAACGACATGTACATTTCTGCACAGCTCAATTGTTTTTTTTTTTTGTCGCTGTGTGGTTTTTATTTTGGCTTTGAGTAAAGCACTCTCCGGGCAGAGTCAACAACCAAGAGCAAAAAACTTCGCTACGTACCGTTGCACGTCATGTACAGTCTTTGTCAAAAATATGCAGCCCAAGCAGTTGGTTACAAGGGTGTAGCGGGGCTGTTAATCACATTTGGCTCTCCTAAGTTTGGGAAGGATGAGGACCTTACTTCCTCCCACATTCGGGAGGTTAGCGGAGTACGCCATACGAGCCACGCTGCAAGGCTCAGAAGCAGACCCCTTGGACAGCATACCTTTTACAATCATATACTGTACTTATTACTACATGAAACTTGCATACAAAATGTGATGGCCACAAGTTCTCCTCAGCTAGCGAGTTTCCGGTCGAAATGCGTGGTGTCATGGGGGGCGAGCCGTTAGAAGTAAAAAAAGGGGGCGCGAATGCGTGACTTCAAGCCAGCGTCCGTCAATTACTTCTCTCTCATTTTTTTGGCAATTGCTCTGCGAAAAATGAGAAAGTTGGTTGAAAACAAAAGTATTTTTTGATGCTGGGCATTCGAGTTGGTTCGAGGCTTTCGATTTTGCATTTCACAGGATCCTGTCTGCCTGGACAAAGAGAACCAAATTCTAACTGTTGCGAACTGGCGAAAAACCGATCCCTCAAGTTTTACCGATGCTAACATTTTTATATTATCTTTTGAACGGGGTTTCAAAAGCTCGCACAGTGTAGAGATAATGTATTTTTTCTCTTCTTCCTTAATAATTCAGCCATTACAGGCTTAAGCTTTGTAAGTTCTGGGGCCGTGAAAAAGTTTTCTGAATATGAATGTTCTTTATTTTTATTTTTCCGCACAAAGAGGTGCCTCACACTTTAGGCGATGCACCTCACTCTGAAATATCAAGGGCTTTATGTGCCTATGATTGTTTCTAGGCTTTTAGCCTGATTAGACGCCTTAAGAAAGCCGAAGGAAATATGTTGGACGAAAAAAAAAGCGAAGTGCTGTCTTTTTCTATTGACAGCTAAAGAAGAAATGCCAAACCATTCTATTCACTGAATTTTACTTCAAGAACTGTTGTAAAATCGACGTGGAAAAAAATGGTGTAGGACGCTTGGAAAAAGAAATAAATGAAAGAGACACAAGAAGGTCCAAGGCCGTTTTTTTGAGAACAGAGCCTATTGTTCTCCTTATCTGGAGGAGTCCTTACTTGAGTGCGAGATATGTTCGCGTCCTGAACATTAAGAGCTCGATCTTCTGAATCATTTAGCGCTTCTTTTTTGACGTGTTTGCTGTGCGAAATTCTTAAAAATGTACCGGCTTTTTGATGTGTAGAGCTTTCATGGAAGAAGTGCAATTTAAAGTTTTGGAATTTTCAGTCATGTGGAGATGTTAGGTACAAAAAAAAAGAAAATAATCACGACTAACATTTCCACATAACTTGCTTTGGTGATTTCATCTCGAAAAGAAAGGCTGTATTATCTGTGTTCGACTCTGCTGAGCAACCTTTCTCCACAGAAAAGTAGTTTCTCAGCATCTTGCGAAAGAGCGTGGGTGCAGAGCGCTTTTGAAACTACGCTTAAAAGGTTGCTGTGTGCTTAAGGCAAATAAATATCCGCACAGTTGCAGATGCACCTGAAAATTACCAGGTGCCTACCACCCATTTTTCTTCGTGTAGGCGCATTATGTTCTTGTCCTTGCGTTTTGGCGCAATATTAGCTGGCGAAATCAAGAATTCCCAGTGTTGACGCCCGTGGTGTTTTCTAGAAACATCACTGTAACCTATCCACAACGTGATGTTTTCTTAACAGCGCGCAGCGGACATATTCGCGTTTTTAAGGAAACGTTCAGAGCCACAGAAAATATTGATCCAGAATTTCTGTTGGTAAATGGTTCGCTCAACCGCTGATTTCTAAGATTATTTCAATTTTATTGAATATATGGCAGTTCGGGCGGTGTAGAGAAAAAAATATATTTGTTTTTCATTTAAAGAAATCGATAAAGAAGCTGCAGGAAGGTTCAAGGGGTTTGGCTGGAGGACAGGCCCTTTTGTCCTCTCTATATCAAGAAATTATGGCTTCAGTGCGAGGTTTCTTTGCGCCCTTGACCTGTACAACTTTTGATCTGATTCATCCAGCGCTCTTCTTCTGGAATATCTTTTAACATGCCAGGCAGAAAAGTAAAATAATGGCATTGAGTTTTTCAGCGTGATGAAAGTAATATTATGTCGTAATTGTTTGTCAATATGGATTTTGTAACCTACTAGCCGCAAGGCGGGGTTAATTGAAGGGATATAGCAAAGGCCTATGCCCTGCAGTGGACGTAGTTAGGCTGATGATGATGACGATCAATTTATTTTTCTCTCTAGAGCGCCTGGCATAAGGCACTGAATGAGAGGTTGGATTGATGTACGGTGATGGTACGAATCTTATACTTTCAGTGAAGAGAAATCAAATTGGCCATCTGTTCACCGATCATTCCAGCCCCGAGATGTCCGCACAGAAGAGTCAAAGGCTCGTATATTTGCGCCAGACTTCTTGAGTAGAGGCAAAGGCGGCAGTCTGCTTGATTATACCATTATAATTGGAACATGCTTACATTGTTATTGACGTTCACAGCGACGGAGTTTAACATAAGGAAAAGGTAAGCAGTGAACTTTAAGAAAAATAACCTGGAATTTCAAAATAAAGATGCTGAAGAGTAGTGAGATTACAGGTAAACACCCTGAATAAGTTAATGCGTCGACACGCACGTATACATTGCGCCGTAGCCGAGTGGTCTATCCCTACACATCAGAGATGAAGAGCTTCTCACATCGAACCTTCGCTAACACCACGTTCTTGCGTATATATATATATATATATATATATATATATATTGAAAGGGGGTTTCAGCACAAATGTTACCGGGCGTGGTGTTCACGGCAGGTGACACAAAGCGGCGAGCAGAACGGCGGGCAGCGCAGAAGACGGCCAGTCCAACCCAAGCGATCTCGTGCAGCGCGGCGGCACTTCGTCTTTTAGCGACGCTTCGTCGTCGTCGACGCTCTGGCAGCGATCGGCCTAGGCGGTATCAGGCGCGGCCGTCGTGGTTCGCTACAATTGCCCCGGGAACGAAGAGGAGCCACCCTGGCGACTTATGGCGAGGGCAAAAGGAGCGGGTCGTAGTAAGTCTTCAGGCGGCTGACGTGGACGGTTTCCCGACCGCGATGGCGCAGGTCCGAAGAGGGGTTGAGTGGCTCCACGACGTAGTTGACTGGCGACGTTTGCTGGACGACGCGATAAGGCCCGTGGTATTCTGTGCGAAATTTAGATGACAATCCGGGTGGTGTGCCGGGAACCCATAGCCAAACTAGGGATCCAACCGCAAAAACGTGTTGCCTGCTAACGTTATCGTGGCGATGCTTTTGGCGGCCTTGGGATTCGGAAGTAAAAGAGCGCGCCAACTGGCGGCAGTCTTCTGCATGCTTTGCGACTTCGAAGAGAGGCGTTCACTCTCAGGCGTGAGGATTATAAGGCAATATGGTGTCCATCGTGGACGACGGCTCACGCCCATACAGAAGGAAGAAAGGGGTAAAGCCGGTGGTGGACTGCGTGGCGGTGTTGTACGCGTATGTCACGAAAGGGAGGACGGCATCCCAGTTGGTCTGATCTGCTGCGACGTAAATCGTGAGCATGTCTCCGAGAGTACGGTTGAAGCGCTCGGTCAGCCGTTATTTTGAGGATGGTAGGCAGTGGTGGTCCGATGTACGATGCGACATTCGGCAAGCAGTGCTTCAACGGCATGGGAAAGGAAGGCGCGGCCTCTGTCACTGAGCAGCTCGCGCGGCGCGCCGTGACGAAGAACAAAATGGTGCAGCAGGAACGTAGCAACTTCGCGGCTAGTTGCAGCAGGAAGGGCGGCTGTCTCGGCATACCGGGGGAGGTGGTCGACGCCGACGATAATCCAACGGTTCCCAGAGACCGTACAGGGAAGCGGTCCGTAAAGGTCAACGCCAACGCGACCGAAAGGACGGGCTGGGCATGGGAGTGGTTGTAAGGAGCCGGTCACTCGGAGAGTGGAAGTCTTCCGCCGCTGACAGGCGATGCAAGACCGGACGTATTTTCGAATATGCGTACATGCCGCGCCAATAGTAGTGCTGAGAAATTCGTTTGAATGTTTTCAGCACACCAGCGTGCGCACACTGAGGGTCAGCGTGGTAAGATGCGCAAATTTCAGATCGTAAATGGCAGGGGATCGCGAGAAGCCACCGCCGACCATCAGGCATGTAGTTGCGGCGGTATAGAAGGCCGTCCCGGAGGGCAAAGTGCGGAGCTTGACGCCGTAAAGTTCTAGAAGGCGCAACGTTTAGTGATGAAGACACGGCGTCTATGAGGGACGCAAGCCACGGGTCTTTTCGCTGCTCCGCCGGCATATCAGCGATGGTAAGAGACGAAAGCACGGGATCGGTCGCCGAGGAGCAGGCAGCGTCGCTGGGAAGGGGAGACCGAGACAAAGCATCGGCGTCCATGTGCTTACGGCCGGAACGGTAGATGACTCGGATGTCAAACTCTTGAAGGCGAAGAGCCCACCGAGCGAGGCGACCGGATGGATCTTTAAGCGACGATAACGAGCAGAGCGCATGGTGGTCCGTGACGACGTCGAACCGGCGGCCGTATAGATAGGGTCGGAATTTCGTTAGCGCCCAGACAATAGCTAAGCATTCCTTCTCCGTAACGGAATAGTTGGATTCAGCTTTGGTAAGCACGCGACTCGCATACGCAACTACGTATTCTTCAAAACCATCTTTTCGCTGGGCCAAGACAGCTCCGAGGCCAACGCCACTCGCATCCGTACGGACCTCGGAGGTGCTGTGTAGTCATAGTGTCTGAGTATTGGCGGCGAAGTCAAAAGATGGCGCAGGGTAGTGAACGCTTCGTCGCACTCGGCCGACCAGCCAAATATGTCATTGGTCCCGCCAAGTAGCTTCGTCAGCGGCGCAATGATGGACGCAAAATTGCGCACGAAACGCCGGAAATAAGAACACAAACCTATGAAGCTTCGAAGTTGCTTGAGCGAAACCGGCTTAGGAAATTGCGCCACAGCACGGAGCTTGGCCGGGTCAGGGAGAATGCCTTCCTTGGAGACGACGTGCCCCAATATTGTCAACTGCCGAGCTCCGAAGTGGCACTTCTTGAGATTCAGCTGCAGTTCGGCGTCTGTCAGGCAAGTCAAAACCTGCTTTAAGCGTGCAAGGTGTGTGGTGAAATCGGCGGAAAAGACAACAATGTCATCCAGGTAGCAGAGGCAGGTCTGCCATTTCAACTTCCGTAAGATGTTATCCATCATCCTTTCGAATGTGGCGGGAGCGTTGCACAGACCGAACGGCATCACGTTGAACTCGTAGAGGCCGTCGGGTGTAACAAATGCTGTCTTTTCTCTGTCAGGTGCAGCCATCGGTACTTGCCAGTAGCCGGAACGTAGGTCAAGGGACGAAAAGTACTCAGCTGCTTGGAGGCTGTCAAGAGCGTCGTCGATGCGGGGAAGAGGGTAATCGTCCTTGTGGGTCATTTTGTTGAGGCGGCGGTAATCGACACAAAATCGGATTGAACCATCTTTCTTCTTGACAAGTACCACCGGCGACGACCAAGGGCTGTGAGACGGACGGATGACACCACGGTGCAGCATGTCCTCAACTTGTTCGCTAATCACGCGGCGCTCTGCCGCCGACACACGATATGGCCGCTGGCGAAAAGGCGGGTGAGAGCCGGTCTCAATGCGATGAGCGACGGTGGAAGTCCGGCCTAGAGGAGTGTGGGCGGCGTCGAAAGCGGAGCGAAACGTGTTTAGTAGAGCTGAGAGCTGCTTCCGGTAGGCGGAAGGAAGAGCGGCGTCGATGGCGGCTTGGAAGAAGGCGTCGGGCAACGGATCGGGTGCCGAATCAGGATGAAGAGCATTGATGGAGGAACTGCGGGAGGTCACAGGGGCATCCAGGTCAGAGAGAAGGTGGGCAGGTTGAACTGAGCCAAGAGTCTCACCACGTAGCAGGGTAAGCGGGCATGGAGACGGATTGTAAATAAGCATTTTCGCGAGACCTCCGTGAACATCGAGAACAGCGTACGGCAGCGGCAGGTTTTTGCGATGGATAAAGGAAGACGATGGCGTAAAGAAAACTGCGACGGCGGGTGTGGCAGGGCACGAGAGGGATACAAGCGCTGAAGCCTACGGAGCGATGTCGACGTCTTCAGTTACTGTGATCTTCTGCGGACACAGGGAATGGTGGTCGTCGGCCGGTTCGTCAGACAATACAGAAAATTCTACCTCTGCGCGGGCGCAATCTATCACGGCGTTATTTTTTCATAGGAAGTCCCACCTGAGAATTACGTCGTGGGAACAAGACGGCAGGACCACGAACTCAACACTGTACAAAATGTCGGCAATGACAACCCGCGCTGTGCATGCGGCCAAAGGTGCGATCCTCTCTTCGGTAGCAGTCCGAAGCGACAAACCAGAAAATGATGTCGTCACTTTTCGTAACCGACGGCACAGTCTCTCATGAATGACAGACACAGCAGCACCCGTATCCACAAGCGCGTACACAGAAAAACCATCGACGGAAACCAATAGAATGTTCGCAGGAGAAAGTTGAGGCCTTGAGCTGTTTGAAGAGCACGCAGTTCTTGCCTCGGGAACTGCGAAATTTAGTTTCCCTCGTCAGCAGATGTAGGGCGACGGCGCATAGGTGAAAGTGAACGGCGACGTGGGGACAGGGATCGACGGGTCGTATACGGACGATCGTCAGTGGCGTAGGGCTCCGGAGGTGGAACAGAACGGAGCTGCTGAGGTGAGCAGGCAGGAGGCGCAACCGCTCTAGGGGCGACCATGCGGCGACGACAGTGGCGGGCCACATGTCCGGGGAAGCCACATGAAAAGCATATCGGACGATTGTCTGATGTGCGCCAAGGGTTGTAATATGGCGAAGGGGAAGGATGAAGCGGAGCAGCTGGTGGGGCCGGTGCCGGGCGCAGAACAGGCTGACGAGGTGGCAACACCGCAGGCCGTGCAGCCACGGCGGCGTACGTCAAGGGCGCTGCCACAGGGGTGGATTGGCTATAATGTGCTGCGGCGCCGGCGTACGTCAAAGGAGGGACGGAAGGAAGCCACTTGTTCGCGGATGACGCGCTGCAGCGAAGGCACAAGAGAAGAGGAAGCGGCAGTACTCGGGTGGACGAGAGACAGCTGTCGAGCAACTTCTTCGCGAATATACTGCTGGATCTGGGGCAGCAGTAGCGACTGGTCGGAGCCAGATGTCAAAGCGCCCAGAGGCTCCGGGCACCCCGCACCTCCACCAAGTGAAAAAGGGTTTCTGCGCAAATGGTACAGGGCGTGGTGTTCACGGCAGGCGACACAAAGCGGCGAGCAGAACGGCGGCCAGCGCAGAAGACGGCCAGTCCAACCCAAGCGATCTCATGCAGCGCGGCGGCACTTAAGGCCCAACTCCATCGGCGCTTTTCGGCGCGCGTCCTGCGCGCTTGGGGGCCCACGCGTCGGCCAAAACAGGTCTGCGCATGCGCGACGCGTCGGCCGCCGCCCAGCGCGTCCACGACGCGCGCATCCGACAGTGCCAGATATCGGCGCCTGCGCACGGGCGCTAGCGCGCGCGTCGGAAGCGGGGTCCGGTTGACAACAATCGGAGGACCGCGGGGCTCTTGAGGACTCTTTTCTTCATAGCTTCGTGTTCCCCGAACTTTTCTTCGCAGTTTAACTCGTCCTTTCAGCGCCCCCAACCATGTATTGTTCACGGATTGACATTTTTTCAGTCGGCTCGCGAGGGGGAGCGAGCCAGCACCAGGTGCATGGAGA
>NC_143016.1:75234716-75237216 GCF_055824585.1 Amblyomma mixtum | reverse complement strand
TGTTTGTGATGTAGCTTTCACTGCTTTTTTTCTTCTATCGTTCTTTAAAGTAACATTGTAGGAAAAGCAGAATGAGGGCTCCATGCAGTACGTTTAATATGCGAATCCGTAAGTTTGAAGCAATCGGACATTTGTACTCGTGGAACAAGTATCATTTATGCTAAGGTAAGCAGGTAAGCGATATCGCAGTCGATAATTATTGACGAAACTTATATTGGGACGGTGATTAGTCAGTGAAGCAGATATAACGAAACAGGACCAACAGAGGTTCACGTACTTACTTTTGTTGTTCGCAACCAGATGAGCTAAGAAGCGAAAACCGCTAACTGCCATTTAATTGGCTCTACAGCAAGAGAATCATAGCAGGGGTGCCAGAAATTCGGTCGGGCAAATGATATTAAGAAGCGTGGGGGGATAAGATGTCCGCAGGTGGCACAGGATGGGGTTAAGTGTAGACATAAAGGAGAGGCCTTTGTCCTGCAGAGATAGTAGTTAGACTGATGATGATGATGATGATGATGCCCTCTACCTACGTCTCGCTTTGTGTAAAAAGGAAAATAAAAGCAACGACTCGCAGCTCTTCAGCGAACGAGAAGCACCATGACCTGTGTGTCGCTGTTTGTAGCGTAATATTCCACCCATCTACATTCGTAGTGCAGGACCTGGCAGCAACTTTTTAACTCTAAGAGACTGCATGCAACTAAGCAGTTTTGCCTGGCAGTCGTCCGTTTGCGGGTCGTGCCGCGAGCTGGATACAGCAGACGGATCTGGGATATTCCTGGCATTGAATGTGCTACATAATTTGCAGGCACGCTACTTTACTTACTCCCCGTGCTATATGACTCCGATGCGATAAATGCGATAAATAATGCGGAATGCTCACGGAATGCGATAAATAAAATACTTTGGGAGAAGTTGTGTCACCACACTGCTGGCAGCATTTCGTATATCGCAGCTGACTGCTCTTTCGGCCCCCTTCGACGTCCACTCACAAGATTTGTGCCGCTGTTCACGAATGGAGTCAAACTTGTCCGGGAGCAAGCTTTCGAATCACGGCGGAGCTCAATCCGGGACGGTTCTCCATCGCGTTTGCACAAGCACGCGCCTTGTTTTGGCAACGAATCGCCAAACACAGGAAAACCGGATTAACCCCGGCGTAATGAAAATTCATGAACGGCGGGGCGAATCTACATGAACGCCTTTGAGACTGTGTCCCAAAGCCGTCGTTTTGCTACAGTTCATATAGACGCATGTATACCAATATGTGAAGTGATTACTCCGTAGTCGGTAAGGATTGCGTGAGCACCGTCAGACTGCTTGAGACGAGGAAGGACACTGATTTTTGTATGCTATTTAAGCCAGAGTTAGCGCTTTAATGAAGGCACATTATGTTTTCACGAACGCGGTATCGCAACCATGTCGATAGCGTGGCTAATGACGTCATGGAAGCGGTTGTGAATCAACAAACTAGTGGGTAACCAGCGCGGGTAAACCAATAAAAAAGTCGGCAGATACACCTAATACTTCGTACGTGTGAGAAAGCGTAAGCCCACTCGACCACTATGTGAACGCAGTCGACGCGCGCTGCGGCGTGATGCAACCCGATGCCACGCGGCTGGCAATTCTACCTCTGCACGGCTGTGCACAGCCGCCGCCGCGACTCCACTTACCCCTTCTGACTTCCCCGGACCCATCCGCTAACTTCGCTCGCTTCGTGCTGGCAGTCGTCGCCGTACTGCGGCCCGCGTACGACGCGGCACCTAATGGGGAAATGGCCATATTTTAAGAATTAGTCTCTGTGGTTAACATTAATAGATTCTGGGAGTCCTCATACCACTCCTGGCGCAGTGGTGCAGTGGTTAAGTAGTGCCCTGGGATGGCAGCTGCCAACGAGGAGACTTGTGCGATCCAGGTTGTCCCGAGCAACCTCGCGTGACCAATCATTAAAGGTGCACTGAAGAGGAATCTGAACTTGTCTTTTTGCCGCGGGAACTCGATCTACACGTTCCGAGCTTTCTTAGAAACTTCGATTTATTGCCCTGTGTGGCCGATTTCCGTAACTAAATCGAATTAACTTCCGGCTCCCGCCTTTTTTTTTTTTTAATTCTCCCGCGTACGGTGGGCTGAGTCGACCAACGCGTGGAGCGCCTTTCACCCAGTCTTGTGGCGGCTTGCCGCTCTGCCTTCGGCGGAGTAATACGTAGTAGTCCGTAGTAGCAAATAGTCCGCGCGTATTTTTATTTGTGCGGGCTTATTTTGCGGGTATATTATCTGCGAATGAAACTATTTATTCTTGGAAACCTAAAAAACCAAATAAAGCGAAAGCAAAGCCTCCATGAAGCTGGCTGAAAGGCACTTCACGCGTTGGTGGACTCCGCCCACCGTACGCGGAGAATTAAAAAAATAAAGGCGGGAGCCGGACGTTAATTCGATTTAATTAGGGAAATTGGCCACAGAGGGCAATAAGTCGCAGTTTCTAAGAATGCTAGGAACGTGTAGA
>NC_143016.1:70714214-70760445 GCF_055824585.1 Amblyomma mixtum | reverse complement strand
TGAACTCAGCCACGTCTAACTACACTATTTTGTAACACTATATTGTCAATCTGCGCGTGCATTCCTCGGTTGTTTGTGTCGATTTGTGCGGTCAGACTTTTTGTGCCTTAGTTTGTTTCTCGCATGTATTACTTGTGTCTGTACTTCATACCTCCCACTCCTGCTTACGGCCTCACCCTGAGGCTAGCAGTATTGTATAAAAAAATAATAAATACATTGTCTACTGATAGATACAGAGAGGGGGGAAAGGCAGGAATGTTAAAAACTGGACTAGTGGAAAACAAGAAAAGTGTGCGGATGCCTATTGCCGCTCCTTTTGTAGATGTTGAGAACAGCGAAGTTTTGTAAGCGCTTATTCAGGTCGCGTAGAGCCGTTCTGCTTACCGTTATTAGACTGTGGGCGCGTATCCGTAAAATACTACAGATGGCACTCCCGCGTATACACCGCAGGACACGCGGCACCAAAACACACAAAAATTGAGCGCGACGCCTGTTGTTTCTATGACAGGATGATTGGAACACTATAGGGCGTACGTCACCTCCGTTGACACATTCACACGCCGTGAAAACGAAGAAACCTCCGCGTTATTAGCTGCGAGCGCGTGTGAAGAACTTTACGGCGTCAGCACTGAAGGCAGCGGAAAAAACAAAGGAGAGGGGGGGGGGGGGGGGGGGGGGGGGGGGGGGGGGGGGGGGGGGGGTGGGGGGGGGGGGGGGGGGGGAGAGCTGTTGTAATGAGCCCCCATTCACGGCTTGGCGGGGCTATAGCTATAGCTAGCTATACTACTCGTATATCGCTTACGGATGAGTAGTGGCTTTGTATAGCCTTATGCGACGTTTAAGAAAGGGTTGGTTTTTATGTGTATCTATCAAGAGGGAGCGCGCACTTGCAGCGTTATGTATGGGGTTCATATCGGGATCCTACCCAGTGAGGGAAGTATCTAACCTCTTGGGGCCTATGCGAACACCCGTACTTTTCATCCGAAGTTGCAACTTGAACATCATAAATAATGACTACACATAATAAAGTACTGTGTATTTATTTTCTGTAAAACTACACTGTGCCTTCCTAAGGAGGAAGGAGCCGTGTCTCAGGACTACGCATCAATTTCGGCCACGGACACCCGGTGAGGTATCAAGAGAGGATCGGAATCTCAGCACGGAGTTCTATGTTCACATTTCGCTCACGCTGGAATGCGGCCACCCACCGCGACCAACTGCACGGAGCTCACGACCTCCTGTCCACTGTCTGTAGGGCTACATATAGCATGGCCGCGGCTATTCCACAGAGTAGAGTTTAACAACCGTCCGTGCCTATCCGGAGCAAGACCAACAACAGCAGCAGCCTCGCCGCCGATATCAATTCTTCCTGCGGCGAAACCAATGTTCTTCCGAAACCGATTCGGCACGCACTGAGCTGGGGAATTCGTTTCGACGCGCACGCCTGGCGAAACCCCGTTGACCGACCGACCTGCCTGGGGAAGCGGAGTGGAAGTGGACCGAGCAACTTCGCGTGCACGACGGGCAGATTTCGTTGGGCGAATATTCGCTTCGCGTTGTGCCTGCGTGCTATAGAAGAAGGTCAACGCGAAAGGTGAAGGTCTCCCCCCAGATAGGTCTGCCTAGTCTACCGCGAGAATTCTCCATCTATTTCTCCCCCCTTCCGTGCCCTTGTGTAGTGTGCTCAGCGGCGGACTGATTTTGGTGCCACGCAACGCGGGGGGGGGGGGGGGGGGGGGGGGGGGGGGGACCACCACCACGGCCAAAGAAGGCTCGCGTGAAACCTACTTTCTCAATTGGCCTCGCGTCTCTCATTCATTGCGCTCCGGTCGAACGCTATATATGCAGCTGTGCGCGTGAGTCTACCCCCCCCCCCCTCTCCTCTTTCTTTCGCCCTTCTTTCTTTATTTGATCGCGCCGCACCACTTCTTTTTCTATCTTCTTCATTGTATCATCGTTTATGTGCGCGTGCGGCCACTAACGCACGGGGTGTAGGCAGAGGAGGGGGGCGACCACACTCAAAGAAGTACGAATTTCTCTCTTTCTTATTTCTTGTTTCTCTCTCTTCCCGCAGCTTCCTTATTAGTTCGCGCGGGTTTCTTCTTTAGCTCTGTTTTGCGTCCGCGAAACACTGGGTATTTTGCGCCGGGGCCGCGTACGGAGCTGACTGGCTGGCACCGTCGAAATCGCGGAAAGAAGAAGAAATAATAATAGAAATACCTCCGTAGCGCTTCGAGACTGGGTCAACTGGTTTTCCTAAAAACAGTTTCCCGCAGATACAATATCGGCGAGCAAGATTTCGCGCCCAGATGAGGAAAAGGAAGCCCCCCTCGGAACGGGGGTCGCCTTCTATACGCGTGGTATAGCTGTGCCCGTAGCGAACTCGCAGGTCGTCCCAGGAGAGCGTCCGTTCTCGCGGTAAATATACATCGGCTTACGTCGGACGCATTCTAAGCATCGTTGGTACTCCACACAGAGGTCGTGTACTCGGTTTGTGAACGCAAAGATGAAGCTCCATCTTGCTTTGCTACCATTCTCGGCGGACTTTTGTTGTTGTTGTTCTAGCGCAAATTACAATGTTGACGCTGTTGCTTTCGTTGCGGTTGTGCATGCTGACCCTGTATTTGTACAAAGTGGAGTTTTGTTTTTCTTTGCCATCGCAGTGCTGTTTGATGCTTATGTTGTACTGAACTTCTCGTGCAATGAAGAGTCCATTGTTGTAGTCGCTTTTGTGCTGCGATGTCGACGTTGTTGTTTTCTTTGAAGTAGCAGCATTAGGCCAACGCTTTGTCGTCATCGTAGATGCAGTTGCAGCACTTTCTTCTTGTTGTCTTAGCACCTTCTTTGTTGGGCAACCTGCCCATGCCATCGCATATTGTATCCTGTTTATTTACTCCTTCTCTGATTACTCTGCCGCGGTCAGAAAGTCAATTACTCCCACCGGTATTATACACGGCTGTTTCCGTATACGGGGGCAACAACCGAGGCTATTTGGTTTGTCATTTTTAAGGAAAAGCGCTCCGGACTGGTTACAAAAACGAAGACACAAAGGAGCGGCTAGACAGACGAAGCGCGCCTGTCTAGCTGTTCCTTCGTGTTTTCGTCTTCCGCAACCAGTCTGTCGTGGTTTTCCTTGAAATGTTTACAGGGTGAGAATGTCTGCGGCTTTTTTCAAAGTGAGCAGGTGCTCCTTTACGATAATTCGGGAAACCGTGATATGCTCTTGTTTTTCTGACGGGGTCTCCTACAAAGCCAGTGTATTACTCAGCGGCTATTTCCTCTTTCTCACATAATCCTTTGTCTTCCAAAATAACCTGTAAACATGGATAACCTATCCCTCCACCTACGTAGCCATGTGCGCAGTGTAGGCTTATATACTTCGCCATGCATACTGTTAACATGTTTACAAAGACATATATGCACTCTTCACTTTTAAACGATGGTAAACTTGGACCTGTATTTATCCAGTAAATCTGGCGCTAGCTTTAAAATGTATTTCGGCATTACAGGACAGTAATTCATGCAAAACAAGAGAAAGGTGACAATAACAACAACAAAACAAGGTAGGAACCTAACAATATCGCTATGGACTGAGCTGCTTTGTTGTTGCAGTGGCAACAGTCATGCACCTTCCGCGCTAACTACAATGCAGCTTCCGGCTCTAGCTACGCAATGGTGCGCGGCGCACCGGCCAAAGCGGAGCTACGCTTCAGGATGGTTCGCCTTCTCCCGTCCCACGGACGAAATAGCTCTCCCGTGCAATGAGCCGTGCCCGTGTTTGTGTATGCATCGATCTTTGATGGCGAAAAATACGAATAACAACGGAAGACGTGCGCAATATAACAGCGCTTGCATTATATACCCCGAGCAGTGCAGCATGGGCGCCTGTGCGGTCGTTGACCCTACTTCGCCTGGAAAAGTGGACGCGCTGTCATTGGGAGGCGCACATTGGCTTCACGCATCAATGGTTGCGGGCCCGGCGAGCGTTCGTGGACAGTGGAAGGGTCCCTCCTCTTGTGCCAAAGGCACAGCGGCCACCTATCTCGGTGGGTGATTGCCACGGGACGCCTACAGCGCGAAGGGTCTTCCCGCGTGCGATGCCGACTTTATGCCGCGGTGGGCGAATAGCAGCCCGTGGGAGCCTAAAGAAAACGCTGTCGGAGGGAACGATGATTTAGAAAGCGAAATGGCTCGAGATTCGAATGACCCCCTCCCCGTCCAATACCTACCACGGTTCTTTTATTCCTTTTTGCTGCGCGGTCAAGAGCTACACGGTTCTTTTATTCCTTTTTGCTGCGCGGTCAAGAGTTCCTGCCAGTCACGCGTGACGCTATGAGGTGTCGTTAGCCTTTGGTGACGTCACAAATCCTATCATTCTTTGTCAAAATGCAAGCTGAGGATTCTCAAGCTCTGGACACGGTTAACGAAGGCACAGTGCAGGTGAAATTTCATTCAAATGCGCACAGAGCGGCCAGTATTTGTAGTGTACTAATGTATACAATTGCGTCGCTTAGATGGTGCAAATGCCGGCAACCCTACGTGGTTCCCCACAAGTCTCGACGACGTCACATCACCATCAACACCCCGCTCCATTCAGTCCGGTGAGACACGCAAGCCTTCGTGCGAGACTTCGGTGTGTCATTTGTGACTTCCACAGGCACGGGGGGAGGCAAACTTTCGAGCATATCGTGGCTGCGTGAGTTACCCGCTTGGAGCCGCTCGCTTCTTAATCGAAAGAGCACGCGGATCGTACGAAACTCGCCTCGCGGTTCCGTCTAGCGGGCTGTTTTCTCCTCCCCATCCGATCAGGAACCCGATTTTAATCCGGTCTATACATTCAAAGATATTACAACATATTATCAAAATTGTCATCGCCTTTACCCTAGCCCATGTAAAGGCCTGAAGAAGGCGGATGAGCGGCTCCTTCTCCGCCTTCTCACCAATACTTTGCTGTGCCCGGCAGCGCTAAAACATTTTGACCCCTCCTTTAGCGGCAGCTGCCCACACTGTAGTGCAGTGTCTTCTGACACCTATCACATGGTGTGGGCCTGCCCCTCCAACCCCGCTATTCCCCCCATCCCCAACCCAACCCGGGAGGACTGGGAGGCGACCCTGCTCGGCTGCCACGACTTACAGGCCCAACAAGCCTTAGTCGGGCGCGCCCGGGCGGCGGCAACCGCCACTGGGGTCCCATACTAGGGACCTCCACCTAGTGTTTGTAAGGATCGGTCCCTTACGGGCTGATCCAAACATACCTCCAGTTCATTCGAAATAAATGTTTTCACCACCACCACCACCCGTCTAGCGCGTGTCCTTGCCCCAGTCGTTCAGCGACTTTCTACGGAGCATAGCCGCTGTACGCGCTCTGTGCCTGTGGAGAAGACAAAAGAAAAGCAGCCTAGCAAGAAGATAAGAACGATCTTACAGGCACGCAAAACCCAACGAGGACATCACGCCGCGTCCCGGAGTACACGCATACACGACACAGGTCTTCTCGCAAGGCACGCCGATATCCGGCATTAAGAAAAAAAAAGGAACACAGAAGAGGTGAAAACCCAGAACCGCATTTCATCTGGCGTCGTTGTCGTAACGACTCGCATTCAGCGCCCGTTTGCAACGGCAAAAGTCTGGGCGAAAACAGTGCCTCGGAGAAAACAGATTATATACACCCGTCGCCGTTGCAGTACACGTACTACTCGTATATACCAGACTCCGGAGCGCCGCGACGAGGTATATAAGCCGCGCGCACGTTGTTAGGAGAGAAACGTGCAAGAAGGAAGGATATTCTTCCCCCCTCACAGCCACCACCAAAAACCGCTGTGTTTTTTCCTCGCTCGGATGCTTTCATTTCTCGGCTCGTTCGCGGACCATTACGGGGCGCGTGCCTGCTCGATTACATGCTCGTGCGGGCTCGTTCCAGATTCTCTCCCGCTGACTGCGTGGCTTCGTAGACCACGCGTGCGTCTTGGGACCCTTGCTGTGGGCTCCGCTCGTGTCCGGCAAGGCGGTTTCGCCTATTCGTGCCTGCCTGCCTTCCTGCGCGCACCCCCCCCCACCCCCCCCCCCCCCCCCCCCCCCGGCCTCTTCGTAAACGCCTCGTTCGGACGGACGAAATTGTGGAAGAACTGCGTCGACGGACGGAAAGGCAGCGAAGAAAGACGGTGTGGTGTTTGGCCGTTTAGCGCTGGGCCACCGTTCCTACGTTTGAAGGCGCGAAAAGCTGCGCGCTGTGTCCGCTTGCATGTTTCCTGGTTTTGGCTCCGGCGCTCAGTTTTCGATAGGGGAAGCAATTACGTACTCATCTAACAACTTTTACCTTCTGGCGCTAATAACGGCAGCAGGTAGTTGAACAAGCAACATATACCCTCCTGAGAGGGACGCGCGGCTCGTTTGTGTAGTTCTGAACAACGAAACGGTGTTTGCGGAGACAAGAGGAAGAACAGGAGGAGGTAGCGTGACAATAAAGCGGGTAGTTAACAACCTGCGTGCAGCAGCTGAAACGTTTAGTTGCCCCATTCTCATTTCTTCGGACCTAACCTAATCCTGTCCTATAACCTAACTGGCTGTCCCGTATGTGCGTCGTATTCCATACAAGGAACATTAGTTTAGGGTTTATGATGTTATAGTTGCACCCTACTATAACGCTGTTATTTCTGCCAAGTGCCCAGTTCGCGACGCGCAAGTCCTGTATAGACTTAGTAAAACACGTTGCGGGGCTAGTTGGTGATGCATTTTCTTTTCTTGAAATTGAAACAGCGCTACATTTTGAGACGAATACACAGATAGCGCCCGTCCTGTCGTGTCTATCTGTGTATTTGTCTGAAAACGTAGCGCTGTTTAAATTTCCTGTATCGACGCTTATTCAGTGTGCCATATCCTCACGTTGTCAGTGAATGTTTACCTCATCTTTCTCGGTACCTCGGCGTCGATGGAGAGGCGAATGTTTTTTATGCTTCCGTGTCGCCGAAGCGTCGCCAAAGAAGCGCTAAGAAGCACAGACATTTTGCCTTCGACAAACTCTTGTGAAAGGAGGACCGTTCAAAGCAAGCAACGTACACTTCGAATGAGCCTGAAATGACAGCAGATCAACTTGTTCGAAAATGTAGCCGAATTTCTTATCACTCCGTGCTTAACGAATGACTCCAGATGTGCTGCAAGCCTGTTCAAATCGAGAAACCGGGGCAGCGCGTGTTGTCACACATCTTCTCAGTGCGTTTCAGGTACTACGTACGGATGACCTGTCGGCGCAGGCTGCAAGTTCAGCGTTGTATCTCAGACGTTGTTGTGGCGCTAATTCCGCAGAATGCTCACGTCTTGCAACATATATTTTACGTACTTGCCCACATTACACTCTGTAGGACAAAAAGAAACGGTGCTACCTCGTGAAGGGTCCTTTCGGTTTTGCCGTTCTCCTGCTGTTCTTCCTAGCAACAGTACACAAAGAAAACCAGGCGTACATTGGCGTGGCAGGCATACAGAACGCAACATTCTTCTTTTAGACCTCCGGTATAAACTATATACCTCTACATTAGCTCTGTTAAGATTTCAGTTTCGTTAGATAAAATCGGTTTCAAATTAGCATAAGAATTAAACGACCTATAGGGTGTAAAACCTTAAACCTCCCATACAGGTGAACAGACCGGTTCAGAGACAGTCCTTCTAAAATTGAATACGCCTCGGACGGTATATCAACACGGCTTCGTGCAGACAGACGCTTTGAAGAAGATGCATCGCAGCCCTTTCAAGCATCTGTCAGGTAGCGCGAGTAATCCTTCCTGCACTTTGGGTGCACATAGTTAAGACGGGCACCCAGATAACGTCTAGATTTTGTGAAATAAAAAGAAAAAAAAGCGAAAGGAACCAGTAAACGTAACGAATTAGCTTCTGCAAGGAATTACAGATTACCCAAATGTTATAGGAGTCAGTAAAACGACAAGCAGCTGTCAAAACCAAAGGGCGGTAAACAGATAACTCACGAAACGTGCGCTACCTCTCGCGTGAGCGTCAGTAAAGTTCGAAGTCACAAATTCTTCCACCCGAGCATGCAGGAGTCCTGAGCCCGCAGACCTGTCTCTCACGCATCCGCGCACGCACATGCAAATACGTGGCGGCGGCGGCGGCGGCGTTAATCTGCCATCGGAGATGCGACTACAGCCGAACGCCGTTCGATAATGCTCTCAAGGACCCCTGCATGCAGAGCTCGCGTCGAGAAAGCCGACACGCGGTGATCCCGGCTTCTCTGCTCGAGCGAGGTTGAACGGAATCGCAGTTGCAATCGATAACGCGGGTCTTCACAAAGGTCAGGGTGCTTCGCGTCGCTTCGTGTGTTCATCTCCACCGAGCCCGTTTGACCGGGGCGCGCGCCATTTCCCATAATTTGCATAGCGCGCGACCAGCAGGCTTCCCAGGCGTCTCAAGCGGTGATGAAGCGCACCAGGTCAGGTTGGCTGCTACATTTTTTTAAAGCTGCAATGCAAAGCTGTTGGAGTTTGTCATAAACTTCCCCGAGTTTATGAGGTGGTGTCTCAAAGCAGATCGGACACGAGCGATTTGCCACGCTACGTCGACGTTTGCTCAACCGTGCTCTGCACTGCGTTGTTCCAGTTATATATAAATCATTAGCCTTTAAAGGGAACGAAATTTTGAGTACTCAAAGAAAATTTCAGTACTTCATCAGCTGCGACCTTTTTTACTTCCACTATGCTGCAAGGGCTTAGAAGGAAAATTTTCCTTATATGCTTCAGACACATGCACTTCATGGGCTGCCATGCAGATTTGTGATGAAAATAATTTGTTTGCATCGTTCGCCACAAACATGATTGTCGACAGTTGGCTTGATTCTCGCCTGCACCTGGCTCTTCCATTGTTTGCAATATTGTGTGCTAAAAACACGTGGGCGAAAGTAGTGCAAGTAGCAACATTATGGTGTCTCACGCAAATATTTTGGATTACTCTCATGAGCATCTGTGGCCGCAACAAAGTGTTCGTGCCTTCGTCCTCTTAGGCAGAAAGCTTATTTAATCCCATCAAGTAGCAGCTCAGCACATGGGACAAGGCTCATGTAATATGAATGTAAAATTTTTAACCAAAGTGTTGAAATTATTCATCACCTAGGTCGAAATTTCCGGAGCCCTTCACTACGGCGTCCATCATAGCCTGAGTCGCTGTGTGACGTTAAAAACCCATAAACCGTAAAGTAGTTTGTTTTGCTGCTGTTATTACCTTAATCCAAAAGCCTTGTATTTTTACAGTGCTGCCGGGCCAAGTTTAGTGCCAAGTTATATTATGATGGATTAAAGCGAAGTGAGATCAGAAATTTCTTTTACTTGTCACTTTAAACAAAGAATCGTTTCTTTATAGTAACCGTGTCCTGCCTATAGAGTTTCAGAATTGCTTGAAAAGAGAACTGATATCCTCTGTGCGCTGTCCGTTTTAGATTTCACTGTGACAAAAGTATTTTGAGCCTTTTTAGAGTGAAATGGCTGTTCATTTTTTTTTTTTATCAATGCGGTGTTTTATAGGTGTGTTCGATATTTCGGCACGTTCATCAATAGTGCCAAAATTCTATCTAAAGAAAGTGGAGGAGCAGACATCCTCTTTGGCGCAATCTTAACTCAGTGTTGATCTCTTTGTATGAGGAACAGGTGATTGCCTACCAAATCTGCAGAAAGAAAGCCACTAATATCATGAAAAACGAAATAATCTTGTACATTCACACATTTCCCATTATTTTGAATAGGTGGGACATTTGCTCTGTCAAAAAAGTGAAGGAGATTCTCGCACACGAGTAACCGTTTTTTTTTTTCGTCTCTAATTCCTCCAAAATTTGTAATGTTTGTTTCTCTACTGACCACAGAAAATTTCTTTTTTTTTTTTTTTCAAACTCGTGTTGCATCCAGAGTTCCCGAAATGAAGGCCTGCATGTGAAGGACGGGCCACAAGTGCTCTTTTTCGTTTGTAATAAACAACTGGCTTCATTCATTCAATCAATATAAAGCAAGCAATGAACTATCTGCAGACCACAGGACGCGGGTGTGTAGCAAGTGCTTAATATTCCCCGCGAAGCTGTCGAGGTTACAGGAGAAACAAAGGAGAGGGACCCAAGAGAAGGCTGCATTAATACAGCTTGCTATCGGTTATCGGAGCAGTGACGGCGGGTGGTTGGACAGATGTCCCAAAAGCGATCAGTTCATACTTGGGCTGGCATTGGCACATTACCTCGGGCCACTTAATAAACAATAAAAATTCGATCGCGGTTTTGTGTAGACTCATGCTCGGCCCTACGCCCGGAAGTCGACAAGACTCGTCGGTTCGACGAGGACGGTCTCTGGAAGGCCGATGTCAGTCCCCAACCTGGGCCCGGTGTCTTTCAGCAGGGTCGGCCCGAAGGGTTTTGGTCGGCTTGCCGACTTAGGGCCGACTTCATGCCGAGCTAGTTTTGCCCCTTAGGTATGTTCGCTTCATTTGCTTTTGCTTTGACCAAACGAAATGAACAGTGCAAGTGGTGTTCTTTTCTCGTCATTGTGTTCCATATATTCGTCACACTATTTATTCATTCACTTTCACTCCGAATTATAGATGACCACCTATACTCCTTACGTCGATGTTGCTCAGCATCGTTTACATTCAACCTAGGGACAAGCCAGTAAAGTATTTTGCGAAGCGTACTGCACAATACACATCCACTTCATATACCAATACAGTCCGGGATCTTCAAAAGCATAAGCACAACCGCATTGTAAGTTGTGTCACACCTCTATATGCTTGATCACTGTTTGCATGGAATAAAGGTTGAATAGCTCAAGCCTCCCGCGAAGCATACCGCACAGAATGCATTCAGTCCGTATATATATACCTGCGTGCACAGTGTAGCATAATTCAAGCGCACAGCAACAACCGCTTCATAAGTTCTATCATCTCTTCCCGCTTGGGCATTATTCACATGGAACTAGCGGTGAGTTGTTACAATCGGCCGTAAAATACTATACACTGCTGAGCACACTTCTTCAGTTTGTATACCTATACACATCCACGTCGCAAACTAGCTTCATCAAGCGCAAAGACACGATCACCTCGCGTCGTGTCTTGCCTCGCTGTCGTCTCCTCGACACGCGGTGTTTATTTTAAGCAACTTCCCTTCCCCTCGCGAAAGTCAAAGAAACAAGGGGCGCGCCGCGCCTCACATCCGACAGCAGTGCTACGAAGAGGGCTCCCGAGATGCTTGTCGGGTGCGCGCGGCGTCTTCCTCGTATGCGACTCGCGTCGTCGCTTCTTCTCGGCTATACTCCTCCGGACGCTTGCGACACGACGCAGGACCAGCGCGTACATGACGTTCGCGAAACTTCCTCTTGCACTCCCGCCCGACTAAGCACGCCACCGACATTCCTTGGCGACTGCGCGACACACAGCATACCGTCCTAGCTGCAGGTAGACGATCGTCGCACCACAGGTGTGCGGCCACAACCGACCACTGCCCGCGCGTCCGTCTACTGGCGCGCTGGTTTCGTATCGCGGCACTTGATACGAATAAGGGAAAGAAATGGACCAGAAGGATTTATGTTCAAGTATCAACCTATTGAACAACATCGACTTTGACTCACATTTTGCAGCACACTTAAGTCAACGCGACGCACGTTCGCAGTTTAAGGCGTCTATATACATTCCACGTACATTCGTGGAGACGGTAATCTGAAACAATGGACCACAGACCAAAAACTACCAGTGGCGCCGCGCAGCCGCGAGAGCACGAACCAATAACGAGATAAACAACCCCGCGATGAACAAGAACAAGATGAACAAGAACACGGACAAGAACACGCAAGCCAAGCTTGCGGACAGGGTGGGAAAGGTCGTCATCCGTTACGGGGCCATTAATCCCATCCCATTGATCTTTTAGATCAATAAAGTTTTTCCAATCCAATCCCCGCGAGAGTGCTGCTTGTGGCTCGTTTAAAGTGGAATTGCATTTAGTGTACAATGCCAGTGCACCCACGTTTGCGAAACTATGCGGCAGAGGCAGTAAAGGCACGCCTCTGATGATGCAGGCTCGCTAGTCTGCACTCTCGCGCTGGTGCTTATTTTGTTATCGGTTCGTGCTCCCGTAGCTATAAAGACTGCGACAACGGTAGTCTTCGATCGTAGCTCTGTCATTTCTGGTTAACATATTCATGACTACATAAGTAACTTTTCACAATGAAGCGCTCATTAGAAACTTCAAAGATCGAAAAACACTAATTACCGCTAAAATTAAATACGCATACTAAGCGATAGCGCGGCCAAGGTTACTTTGCGAACCAGCAAAACTAGCGCCTGCATAGTACACAGCTCAGCTCATGCAAGTTCTAGGTAATCGTGTACGGCAGTGCAGCATTAGAAACGTAAACAATCATGTAAAGTAAGGTAAAACGTAATGACTAATTTCGTCCGGTTTTCACGAGCCTACGGACACTCTCCCTTTTATTTGTACTTTTTTTAAACCATGCTTTCATATTTAAAGTTACGACGACACAGTGGTCTGCATTGTCAGTACACAAAACCAGCTCTCTCAACGCATTAGAAAAGGCGTTTGGTCTTGCTGTTTTGTTTGTACGTGAACCGCTCCTAGTCTCTTTCGCTGCGTGGGAAGCCGCGCTCAGTTCCCATTTGAAAAAACGTCCGCTCCTCTTGTGTCCCCGCGCTGCAAAAGAAAAGCGCTGCGCGCTCAACTCCCGCACGCACACGCGCATTCGTCGCGAACGAGGCTCCATGCGAACCTCACGCGGTGGCATCGGCGGCATTCCGAAGAGCTTTCGGGATCGGGTTTAGAGATAACCGACAGTTAATCCCGCGCGCCGTACTCGCCGGAGCAGAAACGACGAACGAACAAAAGACAGACAGAAAACACGGAGACACTTGCCTGCCCGCAGTCGAAGTTTTGAAATCCAAGCCAATCCACAACGACAGCAGACGACACACTGGCACACGCGCTCGACTGCTACTCCGCGCACGCGGCGAGCACGGAACGGCGGTGGCGCTGGCGTCGAATTTCCGCTACTTTTCTCCCGCCGGTTCTTTTTCTCTCGCCCTCTCTTACTGCCCTTTCTCAAACTCTTTCTCGGTTTCTTTCCCTCCTCGTCGTTCTAGATGCGGCCTGCTTCGCGCCCGGTCTCGCTTATAAGATGCATTCGCATCGGTTCCTTTGACAGCGAAAAATAAGAAAGGAATATTCACGGCAGTTACTTCATCACTGTCCCTTTGACAATCCGTCGCCGGTAAACATGACAGCCTGTAGGATGCCAGCTCGATGTAGTCGATGCGTTGCTTTTTTCTTTCTTTGCCAAAACTTTTTTTATTAGCCGCAAATGCGGAATGAACGTCGACGAATAAAGTGGCATTCAGACCTCATGTGGTCAACGAACGAATACAGCAGTCAAATCCGGATATGAAGTAAGGTAAGATCGTTGCAAACATCTTTATGATCGCTTTATTTTTTTTTATCCTTCAAGCCAGCGTTATGCTGTAGAAAAAGAAACATTGAGCTGTCAGCTTTCTGTTGCTGCAGCAGAATTTTATATTCACTCTGGCCTTCCGAGATGGTGAAACAAGCTCCCAGCTGTGCTTTTGGACACTTCGTTGTGTGTAAGCAGAAACCAGAAGAAACACGGACCTTTTGACGGGATAAGTTAGTCAAACGCAATGTCGTGTGTTGCGCAGAAACTAGTCCGATTAGGGAATTTCATCAAAAAGAAGAGAGTACCGGCCGTTGGCAGTGTAAATCGCTTGACCCAAAGACGTTCCGGCTTTCGCACGGAAGCCGTGTTCACCGCACGGAACGGGGCATAAAAGTCACTGTGGGGGGGACGTGGTCTGTGGCCGACTTCCACCGGCCACAGCGGGGCGCTCTTGCAAAACGGCGCAGGCACCCGCTGTTTCATTTCATTTTTGTTATTTATTCTACTTCGTCGTTTCTCAAAGTACGCAGCACGCACACCGTGTTGAAACTTCTTCCTCGCGCACACTGCTCACGTCATCACCAGTTCACTGCGTTTAATCGTCCTGCTGCGTGTGCCGTTCGCAGGCCCCGCGCTGCTGTCGTGCTGTCTTTCGGAAGTTTCCCACCAGAAGTAGTAGTAGTAGTAGTAGAAGCAGCAGCAGCAGAAGTAGTAGTAGTAGTAGTAGTAGTAGTAGTAGTAGTAGTAGTAGTAGTAGCAGCAGCAGTAGTAGTAGAAGCAGCAGCAGCAGAAGTAGTAGTAGTAGTAGTAGTAGTAGTAGTAGTAGTAGTAGTAGTAGTAGCAGCAGCAGTAGTAGTAGAAGCAGCAGCAGCAGTAGTAGTAGTGGTAGTAGTAGTAGTAGTAGTAGTAGTAGTAGAGTAGTAGTAGTAGCAGCAGTAGTAGTAGAAGCAGCAGTAGTGGTAGTAGTAGTAGTAGTAGTAGTAGTAGTAGTAGTAGTAGTAGTAGTAGTAGCAGCAGTAGTAGTAGAAGCAGCAGTAGTGGTAGTAGCAGTAGTAGTAGTAGTAGTACTAGTACTAGTAGTAGAGTAGAAGCAGCAGTAGCAGTAGTAGTAGTAGTAGTAGTAGTAGTAGTAGTAGTAGTAGCAGTAGTAGTAGTATAGTTGGATACAACTTAAGTCTGCAGTGAAGCTTCGGCCATATTCGGGACCGCCACGCAGAATTCATTTACACCCAAAAAGTAGTCCGTTGTTAATTTTTTTTTCTCTTTACCTAAACAAGGAGGTAATCACAAGAAAAAAAAACTGTAAAGTCTTGAATTTTTATACTTGGCTTGTTTAATAATGTCACACGTTAAAAAAAAAATCTGATTTCGCTTACTGCTGCATTTGGGCAGCTGACTAATACAGGGCACCGCGGACCGTAGCCCAGTGTTAACAGATGCCTTTTTTTTTTAAGTTGTATCCTACTATAGCAGTCATGGTTTAATGTTGCAAAATACACATAAAGAGGCCGGCTAGCAAGGAGAAGTGCAGAGGGGAGCGACAGCGACAAAGGACAGAAGAGTTCCAGAAGTTCGCAGTTTACGAGTTTTCCGTCGTACCCCATAAACCAAACCAAACCTTTTCCGTCACACTGTGGGGGCGTATATCCTGTTCCTTAATTTTTCCACCTTGTTTCAAAAAAAGAAACAACTTTCAGTCTTGTCGCAGAGTGTACGTGATCACGTGATTCCATAGACGTCACTGCTTTGTTTGTTTGCTTTGTACTGACATATGCCACGGCTGACGCCGCTAAGACGACTAACGACTCTATGAACTACGGTAGACCTACTGGGACGCGCATTTGCCGTCGAGAGAAATAATGTCACTCAGAAATATGTAATGCTTTCGAAAAGTGTGCACAAAAACCCTTCCTTCGAAGCAGAGGCAAGGCTGTTTGATGGACAATGTGCGCAAAACCATGTTTCGCGCACGTAGATTACGAACGTTGTTAGATGCAGTCCTCCTTGACGAGACACGCGTTTTCGTGCCCTACATTTCCGGAACAGGAGAGTCTCTGACCCGCGTCTCAAGCACGTACGGCACGCACGACGCGAACTATATACGCTTCGACCATCATACCTGATAGTGTAGCTTTCGTAATTAAAAAAAAAAATACCTCTCTCTTCATCGCTCTCTATGTACGAATCTCGGAACACCGCAGCGCCTGACTGCTATTCAGCGCATTCTGTGCAGCGGAGGATTCAAGAACAAATCTTGCGGGGGGCACATGAAGGAGGCGGGGGGGTGCGTTGTTCTTATTTGCGTTATACATTAAATAAATTGCTGTCATAAAAAAAAAACAGCCATTGCGATTTTCCAGTGAGCAATTTCTGGCTTGGGGGGATCCTTGGGAGAGAACACCCCCCTAAAAAAATGCACAAAGAAAAATTTCAGCCCTATGGTGTGTGTGGGTTTACCGTGACCGATCAACAGGTGGCCACTGAGATCTGAGGCTTTAAATAACTAAGTTGCGCTTTGGTGGCCTTCCTGCGCCGGTCAAATCTGAGTCATCAGAGCCGTCCTCTGTGGCCGTCCTTTCGAGCTCATCAGGATAGCCCACATGAGTAGTGTCATTAGATGGTCCCCCAAGGTATGCGGCTTTTGAACACCAGGGCTACAGCGCAAGTGACTGACGGCTAAAATGGCCTGCCGAGATGAATAAGAACGGCCGGAATGGCAGCGGAAAGCTATGCTCACCACCGTGACGCCAAAGGCTTACCATGAAAGGTCACAGAGAAGCAACCTAGGAGGCAGATGGGCCACCCAGGTCACGTGACCTTGTGGCGTCATCACAACCTGCCCACTGGACTGTGAGCAAGCTGCCCTCCGTGGCAGGTGGCAGTTAATGATTGATTGCGAGAGGCTGCTGGGAAGAGCAACCTGGATCGCACAAGTCCCACCAGTGGCAGCACCTGCCATCGCAGGGCAGTGACGCATCGCTTAATCGCTGCAACAAAGCGCCAGGAGTTGTATGAGGACTCCCAGGGACCTATGAATGTTAAGTAGAGAATGACCAATCTTGCATGTATGGGACCCACTAGCTATGGCGTCATATCCTTAAGACGGGGGCTTAAGTGTACACTCCACTTTTTTTTTTTTTTTACTGCGTTAGCAGTATAGCCTTCTTTCGGTGAAAAAAAAAATCGTGGCCTGTGCGCCCGTGGGAAGCCACTAGAGTCACTGGACAACACCTACCATCGACGACAATTCACCTCTCGTGACAGCCTCTACCCACCACCGGCCTTACATACAACTCTGAGCTCACCTTTATCACAGAACAGCACCAATGTATTTACGGTCGGTGGCGGTAGCCTCAAACCTTTTCGCCTCAAACCAAGCGCTGCCGCAGGAAAATGGAGTGGCAATGCAGTCTAACCGAAGCTGGCGTGGTGTACATCCAGATCAGCTGACTAGGGAGTTGTGTGAAGCCTATCACATTCACAAGAACAGCGACACGTGCGTTAGCACACCATCTGTAAACTTACATGAATGTGAAATTTTGTATCTAGATTCTTAACTTTCTTTTGCGTGCTTTTTGCGGGAAGCGCAGGCGCTTTGGGTTGTCAGATGTGTGCATATATTCTGTGTTTTTTCAAATAAACTTTCAGTTGTTAGTAGCGCTTGTCCTTGTCTTCCTTCTCTGTTTCTTGTTCCTAGTCGCAGCGCTGGTGAAATTTTAAAGATGTACCAACTAGCTCAAACCACCATTTTGCTCCACGCCGTTTTTCTAAACGACCTTACAGACTTAACATTGGAATATTTTGTAAACAAGACGCCACACTAACTAACCTGCAAGCTTTGCTTTTTCATCCTCTCGTTTGTCTTGCATGATTGCTATGACGTCAGAGTGTTCGGCAGCGCCAACTTTGAGACATACAGGCCTGCGGTGGTCGCTCATAACCTCTATTTCTTGTTCTTCTAGAGTGCGACCATGACAAAGAAGATGAGGCTTCGCAGCAAGTTGCGAAGCCTGCCCACAAACTTGAGGCATCTCTAAAACTTGCGCGCAAATTTCAGAGGCATTACCGAAAGCCCTAACTTCGGTCATAAAGGAAAAGGTGAGCAGTTACGTTGAGACACAAATGAAATTGAAGCGTAAGAATGGATTAATATAAGAAAAGGGGGTAAAGGTAAGCTGCTAGGGACCCATCTGAGCACAGAGTGGGGAAGGTAGAAAAAAAAAAACATCTTCGCCAACTAAATGTTTATTTCTCCTTCCAAACGCCACGAAGCAATAAAAATTCTACCCACCATAACAAACAGTACACACGACATATAAAATCCCACCCACCACCACTTTCCACGAAATGCACCACCTCCCCAGGTATATACATGTCGGAAACTTAACACGAGAACATATTTACATATCAACGAATAGACACTTAATTATAGAATTAACATATTGCTTTACTTAAGTATTATTTTTACAATTACAATGATATTACTTTTTATTTTAAATTGTTTTTTATTTTACAGTTACAGTTATTTTTTTTGCACTATTTCTTTTATTTTGTAGTTAGAGCATTACTATTACTGTTGTTTGTATTTGTAGTAGTATTATTCAATGCCCTATTCCCGCAGTGGAGTTCTACGGAAAGTGTCTCTTTACGTGTACCCGTTTAGTACACGGGCGTTTTCGTACCCACTGTCCAACCTGGGTATCAGCCTCCGAGGCCGGGCTTCTAACCCGTGCATCCTGCCCAACACAGTCGTGGAACGCCTTAGCCACTGTGCTACCCCGAAGGGTAAGTACCATGTGCATAAGGGTGCCCCATATATCTGTAAGGTCCAGTGAAAGAACCATTGAAGACGGATCGTATGCGAAAAAAAAAAAAAAAAACTGGAGGGGGCATTTAAACTCTGCCCTAAGGGTATGACGCCATAGTGTTATGGATTCCCATATATGCAGAAGGTCATTCTCTACTTTATACATTCATAGATTCCTGGGAGTCCTCATACTCCTCTTGCCGCAGTGGTGCAGCGGTTAAGCGATGCGCCACCACCCGGCGATGGCAGGTGCTGCCACCGGTGGGCCTTGTGCGACCCAGGTTGCTCTTCCCGAGGGACCATTCTTCAACTGCCACCTGCCACGGTGTTTGTTAAACGGAGTTTGTTCACTATCCGATGGGCAGGTTGTGACGACGCCGTAAGGTCACGTGACCTATTGGTTGCCCACCTGGGTTGCTTCTCCGCGGTGGGCTTCCTTGGCCACCTTACGTCACCCTATTAAAGGGGCTCTGAAAGGGGCTCTAATAAAGTGTCGGTATGCCTTGGATGTTAAAGCACGCCGCTTCACGAATATTGGGCAGCAATATTTTTTTTTTACGCGCTTTGTAGAAGCTGAGAAATCTGCAGTCAAAATTTGAATTTCGGCGTCTTCCTGCTTTTCCTTCTCCTCTCGTCACTTTTTGCACGCTGGAGTGTCGGCGTTCCTCCACCGGCCCCACCTCCTGGGGCAGAGCTGCCTCGCCAGCCAGAGCTACGTGTCTCTTTGGCCGCGGCCATGGGAGCCGCCTGACGTCTGCAAGAATCTATAACCAACAGCCGTCTCTCAACTTCTATACGCAGGTGCCAGCGACGGAGAAGGGTGCGAGCATGAAAAAGTCGCACGGAAGGGCTCGGCACGTGATTGTGGGCCATCTGCTGCGTGCAGAAGTGTATTATTTGGCTCAGGTTTCCATGACAACACAAAGCAGTGATTGAGCGAGTTGATGTGGTCTCCTCGGAAAGGGTTTCGGAGCCCCTTTAATCGCTCACAACTTCGACAACGCCAACGACTACATCGACGCCGAATTTAATGGGTTGCGAGGCCTCTAACACTATCGCGTTAAATATTGACAGTCGGTAATGCGAAATTTTAGCGCAGCTTTTCAGTCATGGCAGCTGCTACCTGCCAGCTACCCTGTGGGATCTTCCCGTGACAGCCACCTTCCCGTTGTCCATTCCTCCGCTTTCTTCGTGGCAGGTGGTGTTTCGCGCTCTGCTACCGCCTGCCACCTGGGACACGCCTACGAACGCCACCTGTGAGATGGCGTGTTACGCCTACTACGACGGTGCCGGCGACGACTACGACGCGGAGTCTACGAACGGGCGCCTAAGAGCTGCGCGCTAAAAAACTCGCCAAGTGTCTGGCTGCTGTGCCGGTCCCTCACGAAAGACCTTATCACACCTTCTCAATCACTACCAACGAAGTATATTACAGCGCAGATTTTGCTATGAATGTGACGTCGAAATACAGGCCTGGACTGACCTGGCTAACAGAAGATCACCTATATATTTTCAAGAGTAGATGACAGCCTCGAAAAATGCGTGGCCCCTGCGGGAGCTCTAGCAATAGAAGCTCAACCAAATGGTACCCGTCTGCATAAAGGAATGCTCTAGTGCGTGTCATGTAGTGGGACAATCCAGGCGTAGCACAGATTATCCTGCCAACTTAAGTTACAACATTAGCCCTCCTGAGCTTGTTCGGCATTTTCGCGCTGTGGGTGGAGTCGACGGCGTAGCCGGACTCATTGTACAGAACACGATGAAGACGAAGCACCAGCCGGTCTACTCTCGCAACCGAGATCGCCCGCGCACAAGCTTCCTGCTTTGGATTGATATGGGAGAGGACTTTGGCGAGCAGTGGGCGTAGTTAGGTCGATGGTGGTGGTTGGGATTGTATCCAAACTGATGTCCTGGTATCCTCTCACTCTGCACACCACATTTTCGTCGAATGGATTCATGGACACCACTTATCCTGATAATGAGCGTGCTCACGCTCTGGGCTGTGAACTTCCACCGGATCCTCCGATGTGTGACCACCGCAGCGCAATCTTACAGTGAACTGTTTGGTCGCTGGACTCATTAGGCGCGTGGCAGCACGCAACCATGGCTTCTCCGAAGGGGAGACACTAAATATGATCAATGCATTAATCATCAGCAGCACCACATGTCACCTTATATACCATATAATCACCCAGCGCCAAGCACAGCAGGCGGACATCCTATTACTCATGGCCGTTAGCTCCGCCCAACGCCTTCCAAGCTCAGTTAGCACGGCTCGGCTCCTGGCCACCGGTACCTCCAATACCGTGACCGAAATAATAGAGGTCCAACGTGCCATCCATTTGGTCCGCCTGAGCCGAACGGACACGGCGCAGAGGCTACTGCTCTGTCTGAGTCCACCCATTCCCTTCCCAATAAGTCCTACCCCTTTCATAATTCTTCCTCGCACGCAGGGTCACATACACCAGGAGCAGCTCCCACGCAACATGAGCGCTATCCTCCATCAGGGGAGGCGGCAGGCTCTAGCGAGATAATACACCAATACGTACAGAAACCACTGTGACATCCTTTATGTCGACGGGGCAGATTATACCAACCTAGGACTCTTCACAGCACTCACAGTCTACGAAGATGGCCCAGCGGGGGCTGCCGCCACTATCAGAACTCAATCCCTGGCAGAGGCGGAGAAAGCCGCCATAGCACTTGTGCTGTAACGCTCCACCGCTGACTTGTAGTACAGATTCTCAGGCCTCATACTACCACTGACTACAGAGCGCGGCGTCATCGGCTACCCATCACATTTTCACCACAGCCCCATCTCTCGACCGAATTATGACTCTTACGAGGATCTCTGGGCATACCTCGATGATCCCTTTTATTCAGGACGTTCATGCGCTGTCCCGCGAACTCACCTCCCGGACACCATGGGAGAGGCTACACAGGTCTTTCCTACACATCATCAAATCACCGCATCCTACAAACACACCCGCACGACGCCAATCTCTCACCGGTGTTCTTTTGTGTACAAACCTCTGTACCTTTGTTCTGTCGCCCTATGGTTTCTGTCCAGGGAGAATGGGTTTAATGCTCATGAGTTACCACCATGCTCCGCTGTAAGGAATATAATTACTACGTAAGCTACGGAAGGAATAATATTGCGCAATCGTTTTTACTAGGCAATTACTTTCGCACTGCAGTCAAAAGATGATTTATTACACAAAACTAATACGCTGCTTTGAAAAAACTAGCTAATAATACAAGAAATTACGTAATTGTGCGCGCTCTGATCTGCTCTGTGCGCCACCCTCATTTCCTCGTTGGTCGCGAATCGTAACTATTTCGGGCGGTAGTCTTTCGGCGCTCGCATGTAATGACCAAGGAAATGGCACGGGGCCTCTTTTTGATTGCTCGCAAGCAGTATCCTACGCGCAGCTTTATATTTCCGCGTTTTCGTTTTCGTTGGGCAGCGTTTTACCGGAATGGCTAACGGTCTGTGTTCCTTTCTCCGTGCATATGTTGGTGGCGAAGACAACCAAAACGAAATTGTGGCGGTGGTTCACTCCAACGAGGGTAGTCATTATTACGTGTTCGCATGAGGTGCTTGAGCAGTATTGTTCCCGGGCCTTTATTGTCTCGCAGAAACTTCCTATATTACAGCATATTTAAGGCATGAGACGTAATATGCCGTCTTACAGTATATGTGATTATGATTCATAACATTCGATTCTGTTAAACGCTTGTCGCTGTTGCGATTGGGAATTTGTTTCGCGAAAACTTATTGCTCTCATTTCGGCATAATTTGTAGACAAAGGAAAAAGAACGTCATTATAAACAAATGAAGTGTAGGTTAGGAGACCTGAAAGATTAATTGCGCATGTAATGCTGTGGTAGCTTTCGTTTATTCATCGTGGCCCTCAACGCTTCCAGACGGTGTATATCAACAGTCTGACAGATGATTTGGTGGGCGAATACACCTCTCTCGAATCTGACCAAGCGTAACAATGCTGTGCGGTTTGATTGCTCTCTTTAGACTTCGACATTTCACTGTTTTAAGGACGGAGATAGGAGGCCTATAAATGACATGATGCGAGTATGAAATCACCTTACCTGTCGTCCAGAACAGAGAACATACGGCTAGTTTGTTTTTTTTTAACTGCAGGAACGATCGAGCATCTTCTTGCGTCCTCTGCCTAATTTTCTATTTTATGTTCACCCGGAACGTATTCACAGAGGTTTCAGTAATGATACCAGGAATCAATATGGGTAACGGTCTAACGACGGCGTCAACAAAGTTTTGGATGTGCGCAAAGCTCGTGCACGGGGCACCCCAATAATGTGCGCGAAAACGCAGTATATCTTGCGCCTAGAATTTGCCTTCCAGGCATAGTATTGGAAGTGTTGAATTGTCCCAGGAAAGAAGAAAAAACAGGAAAGACGGAAGAAAATCAACTAATAAATAAACAGAGGACACTCACGCATGCAGTGTGCATCAAAAGCTTACGGGATGTGGACTTGGGTGGGGAGGATCGTTCGCCTGAAATGTCTGCAGGTATGAGGGGATGTGGATGCTCTATCCGCTGGGATTAATAGAGAATTGGACGTGAGGCGGCGCTGCAGTAAATTTGTTTCTTGGGAGCCCACCCATTCCCATTAACTTTTGCTGGCGCTAACTGTCCACTATCGTGCCCGCTTTTGTCCACGGCCTCCGCAACGCGTTTCAACATACGCGTATAACCCAACGCTCGCCCGCCAGATATATGACCACTAAAGCTTGGGTTCGTGACTTCACACTGCACAGCCCTGCAGCCGCAACGCCCACGCACAGCTGCCCGTTATGGGCACTCATCGTGACGAGCCTAGCGCAACCGGGCTTTCAGAGAACGTCACGCGAGCTCCGCATGCAACTCCCGCTGCGTTGTCAACACAGGTCCGTTTACGGCTCTGCCGATTCCAAGCCGCTCCTTGCTTACGTAACCTCTTTGCCGGCTCGAAACGGAGCCTATATTTGAAACAAGTTCTGCGATTCGAACGGCGATACCACGCGTGCGCATGCACATACACAAACACGCGTTCAGCGGAGATAAGCGCTGCTCCACTTTGGCAGCAACGGAAAAAGAAAAGAAGGAATCTGGTTGGCAGGTATGTATGCCTATATCGTCTTTCTCGAAGCGCTGTCATTTTGCGCTTAAGACTTATCGGCCGTAGTTAAAGAATCGACTGTGGCTTAGTCGACAAAGTGTTTAAAACGCATCGATCGGCTGTCAGAAAAAAATGAAACAAGCACGGTCGTCCGTTATTATTATCGGGGAACGCGTTACATTTATCGCGCGGGAGCATCATCCTTTTACGAGACGCGGCAGCGGATACCAGCGGTTCCGGGAGCTCGTGCCGCATGATCCTCCTCGACCGCGATCGGCTTGAGTACGACAGCGTCTTCCTCCTCTCTCAGTTTCCTCGTCCGTATGCGACGTATACGTTTACTTTGATCTTTAACTGCTGCCTCCGCTCTCTCTCTCTCTCTCTCAGCCCTTCCGCCACTTTCGGCGCACTCTCGTCCTCCTCCTCAGCCTGTCTCTCGCGGCAGCCTTGTCGTCCTCCCTGCCGTTCGCTTGGCTGCGAGCGCGTGACGCTAGCTAGCCTCATCGCACTCCCGCCTCTCTCTCTCTCTCTCGCTCTCCAATGTTTCGATAACTGGTTCCGCAGAGCGTCTTCACCTATATTTTTCTTCCTTGCCCACGCTCCAATTGCGTCAACGTGTACACAAACATACGTATATACGCCGGCCCCCCCTGTCCTCTTTGCGCGGAACTGTTGCGCGTCCTGTACAAAATGCCCCCTGCATGCCTGTCGAATCACGAGGCGGGCGCTGCTGGATGGAGGCCCCGCGCCGTACAATGCGTGGCTCGACGTTCGTTTTTTTTTTTTTCCTTTTCTTTGGTTGGAGGAGTAAAAAGAAAAGCAGTTCGTGTCGTGTGAATATTGAGGCAGCTTCTGAAAGCGGGTGTTTATCCACTGGCTAAACGCAGCGTCGCTGACCAAGCCGTGTGTGGATTGCGAACATTTAAATGCGTTAAGGACGGCCACGTAGACCCGACCAAATCTTTAAGTGGCTCGGGTGTTGCATCGCTAAATGCACCGTGTAAAATGTTCTTTTTGGCTACACCGCTGGCATATTCACGCTGTAGTTTGACGCGTGAGATGGCATGTCGTGGTTCCTTTTTGTTCATTTATTGTTTGAGTGGAGTACTTGCGTGTTTAGATGAAAGTCATCAGAAATCTTCGTCTGCCACAACGAAGAACCGAAACAAGCGGAATACGCAGCAATGGTTCTGGTGGTGCATTTGCGCTTACACTGGGTAAACTACTTGTCCGCCGTGAAAGGAGTGGTAGTTTACCCAGAAGAGGAGGCCATTTGGACCAGAACCATTGCTGCGTATGCCGCTTGTTTTGGCTCTTCGCAGATGCGGACGATTCAGATTTCTGATAATTTTGTCCAAGCAGGCAAGTACTCCACTCGAATATCAGGTGAAAAAAAAAAAGACCTCCAAATGCCACCTCACGCGTCAAATTACAGCATGAATATGCTAGCGCTTTAGCCAAAAGCAACCTTTTACAACGTGCATTTATCAATGCCGCCCTCTCGCCAGTTAAAGATTTGGCCGGGTGTACCTGATTTGCCTCTATGACTTAGCACATCCACAGACCACTATTGTACAGCCGGGCTTTGTGGTTTGAGAAAAAAATTAGAAAAGGCACTTAAGCCCCGCCTTAGCGGTATCACGCGGTGGGTTAATGAGTTAATGCCTATATATAAGGAATTGATCATTCTCTAATTTGCATTCATAGGTCCCTGAGAGTCCTTACACCACTCCTGGAGCAGTGGTGCAGCGGTTAAGCGATGCGCCATTGTCCTGCGACGGCAGGTGCTGCCACCGGTGTGGTTTGTGCGAATCAGGTTGCTCCTCCCGAGGAACCTCTCGCGGCCAATCCTTAATTTAACTGCCACCTGCCATGATAGTCAGTTTGCTCACAATCCGGGTGACAAGTTGTGATGATGCCACAAAGTCATGTGACCTAGGAGTCTCACCTATAGGTTGCTTCTCCGGGTATTTTTCGCTGACAACGCCGACAACGCCGACTTTTCTGCCCAACGGAAGCCTTAACGCTCCCGCGTTAAACTTGAAAAATATTCAAGTTCCAGTAAGCTCGCGCGTCATGCGAAGAACAAACGAAGGATAGTCTGGTTTGGTTTGGTTTATGGGGTTTAACGTCCCAAAGCGACTCAGGCTATGAGAGACGCCGTAGTGGAGGGCTCCGGAAATTTCGACCACCTGGGGTGAGGGTAACAAAGCGGAATCCAAGGGAAGAAGAACGAGGCCGGGATCGGAAGATTCGGTGCGATAGGGTGACCGTATAGCTGGCATAGGGCGGGGCTAATTGAAGAACACTGGGAAGGGGCCTTCGTCCTGCAGCCTGGTTGATGATCTTGTTTTTTTTTTTTTTTTTCTGGCGGTGATGATGAATGCGACGATGGTGAAACGGACCAGAGTTTCGGAAGAGTGTTTAATGAAACGGATAATACACATGGTGATGTCGGTACAAGACACACAGAGGTAAAGAGAGAGGCAAAGAGGAGTAAAGAGAGGCAGTTTCGGCATGTCTGAATTTGTAAACTCTGACCGAATCCCCGAACAGTACCTTTAACACAATCTGGCGGGCTGGTTGGTGGGAATCCATACGATTTCAGCAGCGCGAACACGGTTAGGAAAAGACAGAAGGCGGACAGGACAGAGCGCTGATCCAACGCTCTGTCCTGTCCTCCTTCTGTCTTTTCCTAACCGTGTTCGCGCTGCTGAAATCGTACAGTATCTTTGCGCGGATTTCAAATAAGCACTCAAAAACTTTCCTAGAATTCCCAGCAGAGAGAAGGCAGGAGGATAAAGTTCCTGACAACTTGAGACAAAATGAACAAAGTTCGAGAGGTAGCCTCAGTCCGCTAGACAACGTTTCGACAAGTGAACTTATTTTTCGTCTGGCCTGAGGATTGAGTTCTGAGGCTCCACCGGGACCCTTCCTCGTTTATTATATCTTATGTTCCCTGGGATTGCATCTTTCGCGCTTCACCCGAGCAGAAATCAGAGCAATTAATCGCTAACAAGTTAAACATGTAGCCACGATGCATGCAGAAAGTTGAAGGCGGGTTGTAAAGAGTGCATTTGTGTTTAAAATGCGAGTAATTGATCCATGCTTTGGATGCGTCATTTCAATTACGAACTTTTTTGAACCACCGACTCGGACTTACTTTGCCAAGCAGAAGGAAGCTGCACTGGCGGTTGCTAGCAGAGAGGTCTGCAAAAACTTGAGAACCATGACTACGCCTCCACTGTTTGGATGAGAGTTCCGAGGGTGAAGTCGAAATAGCCGGAAGAGATAATCAAGAGACAGCATCATCGCTCACATCCTTGGTGCTTTTAGCGATAGGCGTCGTCACCACACGGGATAGTGTTTTCCAATTTTCAAATCGTTCGGTTCCTCTGAAACAGATTCCGGACAGGAAAAGTCCAGGCTGGTCAACCCGTCAACATCGCGGCACTCTCGTCGGCGCTAAGCTTTATTTTTTCGTTCTGTTTGTATCTCCCCGCCTCTTGCCCGCACACACAGACACACACACTGACACACATGCTATCTTTCCCCGGGTATAGTAGCGGCGTACACGTTTCCTTAACCGTCTTCTTCTGCTCAGGTAGCGGCTATACGACATTACCATGCATGAGCATTGAGCCAAAGTTTACTCCACAAGTAAAAGTTACAAGCATGTTTTTGTTTTCACTGTTTTCTATATAGTTTCCAGCTGGACCAAGAATACCCTCAGGACATTTTCAAATTATGGCAAAATTTCTTCTTGTGTGCGAACTGACAGCCCCATTTCATGTCCTGCACGTCTAAACGGCATTTCTTTTTTTTTTTTTACGGGAAACACCCTGGACGCGATGCGCAAGGATAGGGCGTATCATCCTGGCGCTTCGGCTGCGCCTTTTTAGGGTCTGTACACACACGTCATCGCGCTTCCTCTCGCGTGATGTGCGACTACAGGCGCCGTCCACTCCCGTGTCGGCCGGCCGGCCTCTCAACCCGTCAGTCACCGGCCGCGGCACCCATCACGGGCGCGCGGTGATGGCGATGGGGGCAGTGCGAGCATTCCCCTTGATCGCTCCGTCTACTGGCGAGGAAAAGAACTATTGTTGGCTTCCTGTCGACCGTGAAGGGCTACGCGTAGACACGGACGCGTATATGCCCGTCGGACGGAAGTAAACTGGGTCGTTTGACCGCCCCACGTTGGACGTGGGAGAGGGGGGCGGGGCCCTCTTTTCTGCATTTTCTTCTTTCTTTGTTTAAATGTCAGCGTTCCCGTTTAAATGTTGGCGCTCAGACACAGCGGCGGAGATGGATGAGCAGCTCTTTTTCTCCCCCCCCCCCCCCCCCCTTTTATCTCTGGGCTGATGAAGACTTGTTCATTTCATTATTCATCATCAGCCTGACTGCGCCCACTGCAGGGCAAAGGCCTCTCCCATGCCTCTCCAATTAACCCTGTCATTTGCCAGTTGCGGCCACCGTATCCCCGCAAACTTCACATTTGTCGTTGTGCATTCTCTTCAAAATAAGGAACAGCTGAATACTACCAGCCGTTTTCGTACTCTGATTAGGAGTGTTGTTCGCTTTCGGAAAGATTTTAGGAAGTGTCCGTTGCACAGCATATGCCTCAGAAATAGAGTTTCAGCACAGACTCGCACGGGGCACAGTCACCCCGTTCCGAGTATCTCTCACGCGAAGCCCACGTGTGCAGTTCGAGCGAATGCAGGAGTTTTCCGAATGTATACGGTAGACTTCATATCCGCTGGGTATGACGTTGAGTGGTGAAATCCGGCAGTGCATGAAGGAAAGAACTAAGGAGAGACCCTTAAGTCACTTTTTGCGAATCCGCCTCGCAACCGGAAGTTATCTCGCCTCTCCTCCACCGTTGTTTCTCTCTCCTCCTTTTCTTCCTTCTCCGCCAACTTCGGGGCGCGGGTCGCGCGCGGCTAGGGTAAAGTCGTGTCGCTCGAAAGCGAAACTACAGAAAGTGTACTGCGTAGCTGCGTTCCCTGCGTCGTCAACGCGTTTTGGAGACGGCTGTGACTGGGCAGTGGTCATAAGCCAGCTTCTGTATTTCACGCTGCAAGTCGCGTAGACGACTTTTCAGTTTCTCAATTGAACATTTCATCAATTCACCTACTTACGTCAAGCGAAACGTGCTGCGCAGCGTTCACTTGCGCGCATTGTTGAAAAGTAAGCTCCGTCGAATGAAGTTGGCTGAGACCGTGCACCCTTGGCGTCGTCGCATCTAGTCGGACTTACGAGCGGTGCAGTCCTTACGCTCTTGGTGAAAAAAAAGCTTGACATCGAACGGAAGTGCAGCATGCATGTGCCGGATGTGTCATGTGTCATTAAGCGCGGCATTAAGAAGGCTATTAGTAAGAAATCTGTGTGCGGATAGTGCAGTACGGAACATTGCGATGCAAATATGTGCATTATACCTCGTATAATGTCCTGATTTGCTAGCGCTAGATATTGATTGAGCCATGATTGACAGGGGCAGCGATTGAGGCAGCTCGAGGAGTACATGCGCCATAGTAAAAACTGGAAGGCAAGTGTTTATCGAAAATTTTTATGACGCTTATTCAGTTAAAGAACTGTATACTTGTATTTTCCACAAATCTCAAGGTTGACTCCATTGTAAATTAAAAAAAAATAAATTCATCTGTATGTCTTCAAATTATTCAAGTTCTTCATTGAAACCTAAAGATGGATTTGTTATGTAATTTGCACATGGTGCTATTACATTACAGATGTATTGTTTTCTTCATACATTTGCATGTGTGCTTTGCATGTTGTGCCGGAGAATGCTTGAAGAACACTTGTACATTCTTTTCAGCTAGCATGGCATGGCTGTGATCTTCACAAAGTGAACAAGAGAGCAAAGAGGCTTAGGGTTCTCGGGAATGCCAGTGTTTCAACAAAAGCACTTGTCTTTTTGCTGGCAAGAACCCTGGGGCTACAGCCTCTCTTGTTCACTTTGTGTTGTCAAGAAACCCATTTGATCTATGCGCAGATGTGTAAGCTGATATTATTAATGATTACTTTTTTGTGTTGTAGCTATAAGAGATGCCACACTGAACACCTGTCACCAGCTCATGTCGCTCATCTGGCGTCTTTTACACTGTCGCTCAGCACATGGACATTTTTGCTTTTTGTCGCCAATGAAATGTGAATGCTACAGCTGAGACAACACTTGCAACTCATTCTAAGCAGCTGAATGCTGTAGCTTCTGCACCACCACAGCCAGTGAAGAAGCATCTGGCTTTCTTTAACAGTTTTGTGCAGCAGGACGAGCAATTAAGGCGAATATAACCAGAAACGTGCACACTTTATTGCTTTCCTCGTGTCTGTACACTTCCACATATTTTACCGCAGTGCTAATTCGTTCCCTTTCTGTGTACACATGTGCTTGGTTTCTGTCTTTTCCATTAGTAGCAGGGCATCCTGCGTTTATAGTCGGCGGCAAGATTTATTCTGTCAAAGTGGAGGATGTGCCCCCAACCCCCTATTTTCATGTAGAGTAAAGCGTTCATGTACACGCCTTTGAGACATTTTTTTCTGTACATATTTTTCACTCTGCCCTACCATTTGGTTTCATAGCATGATTGTACACTGCATATTTAGCTTTAGTTCTTATTTGTGGCCTCTGTGCATGAAACATACAATGGTCTAGATTTTTCAACTGTGTTAGGAGCAGGGCATCTTGTGTTTGCAGATGCTAGCGAGTTTTGTTCTTCAAATTATGAAATGTGTGAAGCCCACTCTTATGTGTACACTTTGCTGCCGGACCAGATTATCTGCAGATGCCAGCCAGCGGTTAACATTCATACTTACGCTCTTTTACCCTAAACATTTGTTCTGCTTTCAGTATTGGGTGCCAGCGTTTATAGTGGCATATTGCTGTTGTAGCAAAACACTCCATGTGTGTTCAGTGGCTGCTTATGTTGGTCGAGAGAGCCTTAATAAATGTTTTTGACCAATATGCTGGTTGGTTGGTTGATGGGGTTTGACGTCCCAAAGAGACTCAGGCTATGAGAGACGCCGTAGTGAAGGGCTCCGGAAATTTCGACCACATGGGGTTCTTTAACGTGCACTGACATCGCACAGAACACGGACCTCTAGAATTTCGCCTTCATCGAAATTCGACCGCCGTGGCCGGGATCGAACCCGCGTCTTTCGGGTCAGCGGCCGAGCACCATAACCACGGAGCCACCGCGGCGGACAGACCAATATGCATTTGTGCTTTTAATGCATTACTTTGACAATTGAAGATATTAAACAACCAATGCAATGGAAGCCCTAGCCTTTCCATATTATATTGGCCACACTCGTTCGACTATAACCAGCAGAAAATCAGTGAACATGCTTGAAACTAAGGGAAAAATAAGCTACGTTGGATGTGCACTGTACATGATGAAGACGCATGAATCGAATAACCCATATGCGCTCAGCAGCGCTATCCTTAGACGCCCCTCGTTACACTTCGAGTAATGCTGTGTTCTGCAGTGGTTACACGTCCACATCGTGCTCAGAGATTTTATGCAAACAAATCCACTTAATGAGCTGGAAGGTCCTCGAGTTAGATTTTCATTATTTTCTTGTTTTAAATGTGCTGCAGAAGACGCACATATTAAAATAAATCATGTTGCAGTGTAGCTGCACGACTCAGCGCAAATTTTAAAGGTGTGTATATGGTTTAGCACGTGCATGAGTTGCTTACTAATTGTTTTCGTACCTGCACTTGGGAGCAAATCTGTTCTTGTCAACCAAAACTTCCGCACCAATAGCGTACCGGCATTGCAAAAGACGCAATTTGTTACTTTTTACTTAATCAGATGTGAGACACGTCAGTCGTGTAAAATGTCGACGCTCAAATCGGCCGCAAAAGATCAGCTAGGATGAAATGCGCCATTGGGATCAGATGCCAGCGCCAAGAGCGCGCGACGAACAGGGACCCCGCCGACGCTACGTTGTTCAAGCGCTTCGTTAAAGAAGGTATCTCAAGACCGCGCCGCTCGCCACAACACTCCTACACCGCCTGCCCCGCCAACACGCACCTATAGACACAGACCGGCGCACAAGTGCGGTGAACCTTTTCCGACGCCAGGCGAAGAAAGACGATATTGCGCGCCGCTTAGCGCAGCGCACCATCCTCATCGGGATTGCCGTATGCCGTTTGGTCTTAGAAACACAGCTCAGCATCGCCGAGAGCAGCTTCATGCTTCTGTACTGTTTAGCGAGGTGCAAAAGTTCGCTGATCGAGACAAACAACGCTTCTGCGCGTGTCGAAGCACGATTCTGGAGTGTCACCTTTTCGCGAGATTCATTTCAAAGCATCGATCACGACATCAAGTCGGACGAAAAAAATATCAAATGAGCGGTTATTCACCGCATAAAAAAAAAAAACAATCCTAGATGCGTGCGTGACGTCACGACGCGAGACATGTAGACATCAGCACGCAAGGCCGAACACACCGTGCCGAAAGCCCATCCACCACCACCGATAAACACACTCGAGCCCCTATAGCAACAACGAAGCCGTACGCCATTGCTACTGGTCCGAGTTTTCATAGCAGCAACGACAACGTGGCTAGTGGCCAGACTTTTTAAGCCTAAATTTTGACATCACTTCCGCCACACTTTCGCCTATGCATTGGGAATACGAAGGGCCTCTCCTGAGTTTTCCTTCCTCCATGCAGCGGTGTGATGGCCGACGGGGCCCAAGGACGCAGAGCATCCTCATCCCAGGCTCAAGTACATACAAGCAAACCGTGACGGCAATATGTGGCCCTACGCTTCGTTCCACTGTTTATACACAGGCCTCTTGTTCAGATGACGAAGAAAAGTGTCCTTATTCTGAAGAAGAAGCTTCCAAATGCAACGAAAATGAAAATGACTGCTGGATATTAAACACCAAGAGGACAACTACTTACAAAACAGGAAAAGTTCTGCTTGTCACAGATAATTATGCAGTAATGATTAATTGAAAACTAAGACTGTTCCCTTTCATAATGGAGGGACCTGAACGCAGAAATCACCCCACCAGGATTAACTCTCTTCCACTCGGGCAGAAACTCACACACGTACGCTTCGAGCCGAGGACGTAAGTTTCAAAGTTGAATCTCCGCCCAGAAAATAGCTTGCTTTTTTACGGGCGTCGAAGAAAGCTGTTGCTCTAATTATTGGCGGGGTCTGGCCCTGGAGAGTTACTTTCTCATTTCAGAGGAAGTTGCACACATAGCGGTTCCGTTGACGTTTAGATTACGTTTAAGAGAGCATTACATTATTTTCCCTGTGCGATGCTCAAGAAACGTTTGAAGAAAAAGTTAGCTAACACTTTTCATTTCTATTCTATTTTTGTCCCTCAGAAATGCATGACTACTGAGTGTGTTTTGTGGTCGCGATGACCTGATGAGTGTGATATGTCTAAAATCATATATTTTTAAATCAGAAACTCATCCAGCATTCTTGTAAGGGGCACCACGTTCTCCCGGGAAAAGCTCGGAAACGAAACAAGAAGACGTTGGACACCTTTCTGTGCCCTCGTCTTCCTACATTTCGTCTTGCCTCGCGTTAAAAGGAGCACTTTAAAGATTACTAAAGATGTTTGCGTGGCTTTCTTCCTGGCAGGCTACTCCAGGTGAGGGTAAGGAAATATGAAACAAAACACACGCGCACAAATCTCTCTAGCACTCCCCAACACACGCACAAAGCTTCTTAACTTCGAACGTCGCGATCTCATAGTCCCTCATATTACAAAAGAAAAAAAGAAACAACGTGTCCTGTCTGCGACACGGCACGACCACCTCTACAAAGACTTCACCTTCCCTCGCCAACTCTCGACCAACCGAGCAAGCGGCCGTGAAAAGGGTTATCTCCTGTTACGCACAAACCCCGCGTACACAGAACGCGAGTGCCTCGACACTGTCGGGCGCGGCGCGGTTTCGCGGGCGCGCAGGGACTCTATGGTGCGCCCGCGACCACCAAGCAAAACAGTCCGTGGCGGCCAACCAGCCAAGCATCCAACAGTCGGACCGTCGACCCTCGCCGAGTTTTGCACGAAGTGGCGTCGGGGACGTAGCGCGTGATGCCGAAGCGTGCGGCGAGCATTAGCCCCGATGCTCCGGCAGCGCCGTGCGCTCGTACCCGTCTCTCGCAGGTCCGTAGGGACGGTGAAAGAGACGAGCTATTCCAGCGCTTATGCGCGGGCAGTGTAAGCGGGGGAGTGAAATTACCCGCTCTCTTCCACTCTTCTTCTTGGCTTTCTCCTTATTTTTAGTTTCTTTCCTTTCTTTCTTCTTCTTTTCTTCTTCTCCCCCTTCTTTTCAGCTTTTTGTCCCTCCAGCTGTTTGCATTTAGTCCACTCTCGCAGTCCGGGGACTCGCCGTTTCGACTCTTTTTCCTCTTTCTTTCTCTACGTTCTTACTTTTCTTTTTTTTCTTCTTTTTCTTACTCTCTCGCGTACGCACGCCCGACGACGGCGACGCGTCGCTTCGCGTCTGCTTTGCTGGTTGGCTTCGCCAAATGCGTCGTCGTGCCTCTTCGTTGCGGGCTTACCTGTAAGCCTGTAGCGTGCTTTACGGGCCTCAGTGCACGCTTTCGGCAACCCCGCTTTTTCTGTCGCGCATTCTCCGCCTAGAACCGGACCTTCGCGCCCAGACAAGCGACGTTGGGAGAAATGAAAGCGCGCCCACACACGCCGCTTAGAGAAAGAGCGTGCGGAATTAAAAAGCGTGCGTATGCGTGGCCAGTTGAAGGTTTTCACGTTCTGGAATGTGCGCCCAAGACGCAAGCAGAGCGCTTTCGGCCGAATGTGTGCGCGTGCTGCTGTCCCCTTTCTTTCCATATCTACTCTTGATTTTTCCGAGGCTTCGGAGACCTCCCAAAGCGGAGCGAGTCTGTAAACAGCGTTCGTTCCGAAACCGCTTTGCCCGACGTACGCGTGGAAGAGTGTAAAAGCGTTTCTTTGTGTTACAAAACGGCTGAACCTCGGTTAGGTGGCGCTTTCAACCACGGTAGTCAGCGTCAATAGGAATGGTTGGCTTGGTCGCACTCACGCATGTACATTCATTTACGACGTCAGGATTACGAGCGGGTAAAGAAAGAGGGGGCGCTACCGCCGCCTTTCCGCCCTCATCCCCCCAACAAAGCAATTAGCAATAGGATAACCACGTCGTCTCATATTTTCAGGCATTAATTTCAGAAATTACCTTGTATGAGTAGTACTGAACCCTTCGAGAGTAGCCCATAAATCCGCCCAGGTCTAGGACACGGGACAAACATTGGAGGGGATACTTAAGCTTCGACTTAAGGGTACGATGCCAAAGCGTAATGGGTTATTTCCCATTTATGCAGAAATAAGGCCATTCTCTGCTTTTCATTCATAAATTCCTGGGAGTCCTCAAACCCTTCCTGGCGCAGTGTTGCAGCGGCTAAGCGATGCGCCACTTCCCTGCGATGGCAGGTGCTCCCAGCGGTGGCCTTTGTGTGACCCAGGTTGCTCTTCCCGAGCGACCAATCATTAACCGGCACCTGCCACGGCGAACAGTTTGCTCGTTATCCGTTGGGCAGGTTGTGATTACGACGCAAGGTCGTGTGACCTAGGTGGCCCAACTGACTCCTAGGCTGCTCTCCGGGCACCACTTGCCAGAGCCATGACCATGATTTTTCGTTCATAACGTTTACGCCGATAACGCCGACGCCGGACTTTCTGGTGAACGGGGCATTTAACGCTATCGCGTAATTTAACGCTATCGCGTAATAAAGTACGCAAGCGTTTCCCACTAAAGCAGGAGCCGCTGCAACCAGCGACCAATGGTTTTGCAGTCAATCTCCACCAGAGTAGCGAGCTGGCGCTGCTGTCGCGCCGCCAAACGTGACATCCAGTTCACAGGGGTCAAAGAATCCAAAGTCTCTTTAGAACGGGACCTTTACTGTGGAGATGGTGTTTCGAGCTCAAAGGACAATGAGCACTGGCTGCTACCCTTAATCAGACTTGTTCGTATGTCCGGCAAACTAGTGCGGCCGCTTCGTGGCGCCAGTGAAGGGACCGAGCTATGCGCCATAGTATGCTGCGGGTCAGAACTCTCCCCTTTGCCTGCGATGCCTAATGACAATGTTGTTTAAGTGAGTTCCTGTATTTTCAGATCGGCCCTCGACATCTTGGCGCTGCTGTGCTTGGTATCGGTTCGTGAGTGAACAGGTTCCCTTTGCGGAATTAAGTAGAAAAACTGGCTCCCCCTTCGATGTCTCTCGCTACGATTGAGGAGGTGCTACGCGCTCCTATAACGATGAACGCTGGCCAGCGTGTATTCAAATGATAAAAGACGCAAACTTTAATATACGCTGCCAAAGCGAACACGATGGTATACGTGAGCTCGCCTCGTAATACTTTGTTGCTTCAGAAGGGAGACTTTCGTCGCATCAGGACGGCCGCACGGGAACTCACTCAGTTGTCGACCAAAAGAGGGTGCGGGTCCTTAAATGCGCATGCGCTGTAGACACCCGCCTGCTCCGGCCTATGTCAGCGCTAGTACTTCGCTATTACAAAACAAACAAGTTTCACGACTCGTGCAACGTTATGATTAACGGTCTGTATATGCTTGCGGATCTAGACGATGTTCTTTTTGTTGTCTGCAAGGAGCTGTCAGTGCGCGAACGAAAAGCTGTCAAGCGGGAACTGTCCGCCTAGTTTTACATCCATCGGATCTCCTGGCACCCTCCACAGGCTTTCGTCCGCGTATTCGTCCTTTGTTATGCAGCCATCCAGCAGCTATATATTTGTGCCACAAGAACCTCAACAGCAGGGAGGGTTGCTTATTTCGGTTTTTATATTTTGTACTACGCAGTGTGTTTTCCTTACACGAATTGGCTGCGAGCCTGCTACTCAAGGAAAACAAAATTTGAAAATAGAGCGATCGGCTGGCTGCGGAGCAATACCCAGGAAGCAAGGAACTTCCGCGGTGTCTTCCTTCTTTTATTAACAACGTAACGTCTCAAGGCCGCGTCATATTATGCTGTCACTCGCCGGTGCGAAAACCACTCAGCCATAGGCAGTACTCCGCAGAACTATCCTCCTTTCTTTTGCCTATTCGTGCGGACGGAATGGTTGGCTTCCTGGAAAGTATTTTTTGAAAAGTGCACTTCGGTTCGCGCTTAACGCCTGGTGACTGCAATAGATCACAAAGTTACCCCCATCACCCAACACACACCACACATGAGAAAATGAGGCTTTTATGGACATTTGGCATGAATGAAACCATCAAAGCGAGCAAGCTATTCACAGCTTCCTTCTTTTTCCCTCTGTATACGTGGAGAGCTGCTCCAGATGTCTCGCTCATGGTCTCCTTTCCACGCAATCTTCGATCGTCGCAACTGCCAGGTCCACAAAGAGAAGACAGACGATGAGTACGCCGTCGTTCCCAGTCATTGTCCGCGCACATCTGCACCGGCAATACAAACATCACGCAGGGACACAAGTGGCCCACCACGTGCGCGCTCTGACTGCATTGTCGTCGTCGCCGCCCAAGATGATCCCGGGCGAGATGCTCCGACCACAAAAGACGGTCCGAAGGTGCTATTTCGGCCCGTGTCGCTATATACATTGGCCGAGTCCGGCCAGAACCCAATTTCGACCCCTGCCTCACTCCCGTCCCTTCCATTATGCTCTGGTTTCTCGAACGGCACGCAGCAGCATCAGCAGCCGCGGAAGCTGCCTGCACCGCGCCATGTGCGTGCGGTGGGGAACAAGGTGGACGGCGACGGAGCGCGGCAGTGTTCGCGTGGTGCGGCCACCGAGACGAGCTTCCTGGTGCGTCGTCCACGCGCACCGCACCAAGCGTCGGCGGCGCTGGGCGCTGCTGCTGCTCTGCTGCTGTTGTGCGGCGACTCGCCGGGCCGGACGGGGCGGCCGGTCGCCCGGGAGAGACGCTTGGCTGGGCTCGCTCTGCTGCTTACAGCAGTGCCGACGGAAGAAACAGCCCTTCCGGCAACACCTTAGGGCATGTACGCCACGTACGCTACGATCACCGGCCCGGCGCGCAACGCTGGCCCTCAAGACCGGACGCTCTTCTTCGGCTTCCTCCTCTGTACACGCCGACGGGGGAAACTGCTGAAGCTTCGGCCGGCGTGCTCTGTCTGTACAGGTCATTTTTTTTCGCAAGGAAGCACGCACCCGAGAGAAAACGAAATCTCTGGTCGTAAAACACGGGGAAAGGCAACGAGCCGGTCCCTTGCCTTTGGAGTCTCTTGGTCGTTACATAAGCACAGATTCATGCAGGCCGTATACGGGCCGTTGACAATTACCCGCGCAGTGTTCACTGCCGCGGCCGATGCACTCTCCTTCGTGAATTCCATTCTGTTTTCTCCGCAGTCATGACCTCGTTGAGTGTTTCTGCCTCGCTCTCTTGTGCCTGCTCTCGCGAGATGCAGCCACTACCAAACTTCTCTTTGGTCTTCTTCGTCTTGCTGCGTTATTTAAACGTGACAGATGACGTGACATCTCTTCTACATACTGTCCATAGACTTCTGTCTATAAAGTCTATAGACTTTCTATAGACAAATCCTAGAGAATAGTCTATAGACAATACAAATGCTACAGACAGTCTATAGACAATCTATAGATTTATGGTCATGCGCTCTTAGTAGACTTGTTTATAGACAGTCTATAGACTATATTATTAAAACTTCCTGTTGGGCAAGTTAGTAGTTCATCTTGATGTAGAAGGGTTTACAGCGCAAACAAAGACACGGACAAGAGAGACGAGAGAGCGCTTGTGTGTGTGTTTCGTCTCTCTTGTCCGTGTCTTTGTTTGCTCTATAAACCCTTCTATAGACTGTGAATAGACAAAAGAAATATTTATACAAAGGCAACAGAGTCTATAAGAAGTCTATAGACTATCTATACAGTACAGCTCTCTCATTTTAACGCGACAGCATAAGGAGCCCGTATCGCAGAAAAGCCGGCGCATCCACAGAAATATCCACGACAAATCCCCAGAGATGCAACTTAGGTTGAAGGGGCAACCTGCGAACCGGATTGCTAGCAAAGTGCCTACGGTGGCAGTTGGCAGTTAAATTAATGACTGGTCGCAAGAAGTTGTTTGGGAAGAACAATTTATGTGCCGTTTAACCGATACGCCACTGTTCCAGGATGGGTATGAGGACATCCATGGGTCTATGAATGTAAAGTAGAGACCGACCAATTCAGCAGATATAGGCATTAACCCATAACGTTATCGCGTCAAAACGTAAGACAGAGCTTAAGTTTCCCCTCCAATGTTTTTAGCAATATCACGGCAGCGTCCACCTGGTGGTCGTTCAGCGACCCATGCAGGACCGCAGTGAAGCAACGGACAAGAGTACGCGCGTGAGCACAGAGCACTGGCCATTTTCAGCGTAATCTGCGCGGCTGTTCTGCTGATGGGACACAACCTCCGCTGCTCGCCTGCTCACGACGCGAGCAGTCCATGCGAGAAGGAGCGTCTGGTCGACAAGTTTAGGGAGGTGTACTTGGTCTTGTGTTTTAGATACTATTTTGTCTCCCAGCTGTCCCTCACATATTTCGCCATGGCAGCGTAGTGTCCCAAACCCGATGCTACGTCTAGTTATCGTGAGCAAACGTGCTACTGCAGTGTGTTGCGAAGCGTCGCAACTGTTGTGGCGAAAGGTCATGGCACAGAATAGCCGCTGCCACTTCCTTCTTTTCTTCTGAAGGTGAGGGGAGTGCGTTTCGCATTCATTGCAGCCATATGAGGAAAGCAGAGGACGGTGTATCATTTATGGCAAAGAACTGAGTAAGTGAAGATGCTGTGGAAGATGTGATGTATTGAACTGCACGTGACACCAAAGCTGCAGTCAAGCGTCAGGTTAAGAAAAACTACAAGTCCACACAAATCAGCTGCTGAGGCTTATTCACGATAGATTAATATACAGGATATTTCCGGTCGTTCACTATGAGGAAAGCGTAGTTTCTGCAATATTAGAAGGTGTATGTATCGATGAGTTTACGAACACTGTTCATGTAGATGATATGCAAGGCGCACAAAATGAAAGCAGGCGATAACTGAAGATAGACCCCGAAGCTCAAAATGATATATTCGCGCGTAGTATCGTCTGCATACCCACAGCAGGGATCAAAATGAAAATTAAAGCATGTCCGAGCTGTGCGACGAGCCTTTAAGTAGAGTTTCTGAGCAGACCGAACCGCACACTGCAGGTCGGGAAACCGTTTAAAGTTTACTCAAAAGAACACCTGCACCACGTTCATTCCTGTTTCTCCTTCCACACAAGAGCGCAACTTTCTTCTCTTTCAAAGCGCACCCTCCGAGCATAGGGCGTGACGACAACGTCTTTGGAAGAAAATGATGCACGAAGCGAAGGCAGAAACCAGCCGCGTCTTTTCGGAAACTGTTCAGTCTTCAGCGGAGCTTTGCACTCGTCTACTTAAGTGTTTACGGGAAACTACTTGATACACATTCAAGGGCACTGGCTCCCGGAAAGTACATGAATCGCAGTTGTTTCGCAGTCACTGCCTCATTCGAGTCTTCCATCATCGTTTCGAGGCAGGCCGGCGCAACTCCGTCTATAAATGCGAATGTACACCGAACAGTGCCTTGACCTCTTCCGGCGCACCCCCGAAAATCACAGCAAAGGACGTTAAAAAAAATAATGTGCGCGTTGCGCATCTGTCTCGGCCCCGTTCTTCAAGGTTCGCGACTGCTAAAATGAGATTCTTGGCTCCCGAAACCATGTTTGCCTCTTGCTCTGCACGGTACACTGTAGGAAATCTTGCTTTACTTTCCAAACAAAGCGCATTGCAGCACACTCGCTCCTGTTCCAATGCGGGAGAGAGGGGGTCGAGTGAAGAACGCATTTGATGATGATGATGATGTCCTCAGGCTTAATGGCACATACCCACGGCGGGGGATTGGCCAGGGTGCATAGCGGATGCAAAGGCACGCATGTACAAGGAGTGGAGTATTCGGATAATTTTGAGACTAAAAGCTAGAATTTGTACAAAAGAAAAAATACGGAAAAGAAGGCATTTTATGGTGAAGTAGAGCGGCTGGCGCTTCGTCTTTGTAGCCTTATTTACAGTATGGGCTGATGAGCCAAGAAAAGCAAACGCTCTAAAAAGGTTTCCAGGCTAATCCATGCTGCGCCTGAATTTCCCCATTGCATGACATACAATAGTGCATTTCTTTATGCAGATCAGTACCTTCTCGCTGCGTTAATCATACAGGGGTCATTGCATTCTTCAGGGTTATCATCTACATTTTTAAATTAATAGGTGATGACCTAATAACCAGCACAGCAACACAGGTGCCGAACTTATAGCCATCAGCCAGGAACGCATAAAGGTTTATTTTTTACAAGGGGAAAGGGAGGGAAGGTACCAGTCATGCCCCGCCTCCCCCCTCCCCCCCTCGCATACTTGCCTATTTGCTTCTCAGCGGCATACAACGCACCTCGAAGCGCTAATCGCTGGACCTCTTACAGCCATATGAGGGGACCTTAAGCCCATGGCACTTACCCTTCGAGGTAGCACAGTGGCTAAGGCGTTCCACGACTGTGTTGGGCAGGATGCACGGGCTAGAAACCCGGCCTCGGAGGCTGGTACGTAGGTACGGGTAAACGCCCGTGTAAGAAATGGGTAACCGTGAAGGGACATTTTCCGCAGAACGCCACAACGGAAATAGAGCATTTCATAACACTACTGTGAAATACAAGTAACACTACGAGTAATGCTCTCACTATAAGATAACTAATATAAATAAACAAAATGATGCTGTGACAACATTGACAATTTGACACTCTTCTTTTAATTCTGCACTCCTCGTCTGCCAAGTTCGCGTTGTCGATAAGAAAATGCGGCCTCCCCATCCGACCATTTAGGCGCAGCATAAAAGGAAAGCGTAAAACCATGTTCTCCATGCCTCCTCACTTCCTGTGTGGTAGAATGGCCTTTATTTTATTGCGCAAAATCACCTTTTGCTATAAAGATAGGAAAAATGTACAGGCTGGTTTTATTGCTGAATGCTTGCAAGGCACGATGGTGAAGCCACTGTGCCCCCTTGCGAATTCCTGGAGGGCGGCTTGGGTGCCTAACGGGCACATTCCAAGCACGAACAGTTTTGTGAATAATCGCCTCTCTAATGGCAGGCCTTATTAAGACGCGAGTTTATATTGATGGGTTGTCCCCGATGGTGATGCTGTGATTCCATCTAAATTCCATTTCATCTTCTTGCTTTTGGTGCAATGGTGTTTAACGTCCCGAAGCGCAACAGGCTATGAGGGAGGCCGTAGTGGAGGGCTCCGGATTATTTCGACCACTTCAGGTTTTTTAACGTGCACTGACACCACACAGTACACGGGACTCTAGCCTTTCGCCTCCACCGAGATGCGACGCCCACGGCCGGGATAGAACCAGCGTCTTTCGGGTCAACAGCCGAGCACCATAAGCACTGAGCCACTTCGGTGGCTCATTTCATTCGGACGGAAATTTAAGACACATTCCCGAAACCACATTAAAGCCAGAACTGCAGACAGAAAAGGAAAGATGAGCAACTGCATTCAGAGAAGTATGAAATGAGACCGCAAGAACGGATAAATGCGCAGAACAAGGGCAAAGATCAGCTGCTGGGGGCTCATCTGAACATGGAACGGGAAAGGCAGAACAAAAGAAAAAAAAAAAACTTTCCCGCACTAAGTGCTTATTTCTGCCTTCCGACCACCACATAATATTAAAAATTGAATGCGCAATAACAAACAATACACAGCAAAATATAAAATCCCACCCACCACCACTTTCCACGAAATGCACCACCTCCCCAGGTATATACATGTCGGAAACTTAACAAGTCAACGTAATTACATATCAATGAAACAAGACAGTATAGATTCAAGTACTATTTTACAATTACAGTGTTATTAGTTTTTATTTGAAATTCCGTTATATTTTGCAGTTGCAGTTATTTTTTTACACTAGTTCTTTTGTTTTGTAGTTAGAGCATTACTATTTTTATTACTTGTACTTTGTAGTAGTATTTCTGAATGCCCTATTTCCGCAGTGGAGTTCTACGGAAAGTGTCCCTTTACGTGTACCCGTTCAGTACACGGGCGTTTTCGTACCCACTCTCCAACCTGGGTATCAGCCTCCGAGGCCGGGTTTCTAACCCGTGCATCCTGCCCAACACAGTCGCGGAACGCCTTAGCCACTGTGCTACCACGAAGGGTAAGTACCATGGGCTTAAGGGCGCCATATATGCCTGTAAGGTCCAGCGATAAATTCTTTGCTGCTTCTTGTATGCCGGTGGGAGGCAGACAGCCGAGAATTGGGGGGAGGAGAGCGGGAGGGGGGGGGGGAGGGGAAGGTGCGTCATGAGAGGCCCCCCTTACCGCCAACCCATCCCCTAACTTTTTTTTTTTTTTTAAAGTGGGGACGCTTAACTCACCTTATGAGTTAAATGCGGTGCCCACCGGATGGTGAGGAAACTGGCCACCCTGGCAGGTGGCAGTTAAATTAATCATTCGTGAGTAGAGGTTGCTCGGGCAGAGCAACCTGGGTCTCACAACCCTCACGGGTGGCAGCACCTGTCATCACAGGGCGGCACCTGGCATCGATGCGCCAGGAGTAGCGTGAGGTCGCCCAGCGATCCATGAATGTAAAGTAGAGAATGACAAATTCCGCATATATGGGGGACTAGCCCATTAACGCGATTGATTCATAGCTTACGTTTCCCCTCCATATTTTTTTTCTGATTTTTGATTTTTATTCCCTATTAATGTCGTTGTCTAGAAACTAGGTTGCTCACAACCCGGTGGGGAGATGGTGGTGATGTCGCAGGAGCTGCGAAAAATGTAGTCAAATGCGATTTTTGCCCTATGCATTTTTTTTTTCAAAAGTAGGGGGGGGGGGGGGGGGGTTAAGGAGCTCACCTATGCTGTGTTTACTCCCCTCCCCCCTCCTCTTCTATCCTTGGCTCCATGCCACCCATCGGCCTACGACACCCTTCGAAGCTTTAATCCCTGGACCTTACAGGCATATAAGGCGCCCTTAACCCCATGGTACTTACCCTTCGGGGTAGCACAGTGGCTAAGGCGTTCCGCGACTGTGTTGGGCAGGATGCACGGGCTAGAAACCCGGCCTCGGAGGCTGATACCCAGGTTGGACAGTGGGTACGAAAACGCCCGTGTACTAAACGGGTACACGTAAAGGGACACTTTCCGTAGAACTCCACTGCGGAAATAGAGCATTCAATAATACTACAAGTAAACGTAATAGTAATGCTCTAACTATAAAATAAAAGAATTAGTGCTAAATAAAAAGTAATAATACTGCTACTGTAAAATATACATCAATTTAAAATAAAAAGTAATATCACTGTAAATGTAAAATAATACTAAAATAAAAATAATTAAGTGTGGCATTTCATGCATTGATATGTAAATATGTTCTCGTGTTAAGTTTCCAACATGTATATACCTGGGGAGGTGGTACATTTCGTGGAAAGTGGTGGTGGGTGGGATTTATTATATTTTTGTGTACTCTTTGTCATGGTGCATTAGATTCTTATTTATTCGTGGCGGTTGGAAGGAGGAAAAAAGCATTTAGTGCGTCATTTTTTTTTTTCGAGTGGGCTAGCAGTTAGGGTGGCCATTCCCCGAAATTAGCCTTGTGTGTTTGTCTATTCTATTGCGCTGGCATGCATAAGTCCTTGGAATCGACGCACTATAAGCATTCAGAGGCAGGTATCCAGGATTCAACAAGGCGGCTTGCATAGACCCTTGAAAGCACTTCTTTACAACGGTTACAACGGCGAGAACATAAATCGCCCGCCGCGCCCGCCCATGCAGCAGCCATTTTTGCTGTCGACAGAGGTGACGTGCGGTCACGTGATCGCACCTTCGGTGGTGTATGCTCCCCAGCGCCTATGGGATATGTTTTTTCAGTACGCTTCCAGGCCACCATGTCGCCGCTACGTCTGCGCGTCGTCTGCTCGCGGCGTGCACAGATATGGTAAGAAAAAATAGATGTTGTCTACGTATCATAGGCGTATCCACGCTTACGTACGCTAAAGGCAGGTATTTTGTGGCGCGTTACACCCTCTCCTACATTCGTACTTTTACTTTATTCTTTGCAAACAGAGACGCAACGATAAGTGCAGGCTAGTGGCGCCATCTGGTTGTTAAGATGGGGACCATTTTCGTCAACAAGCCAACGCTCCTCCAAAGCCTAGACGCGGGAAAATCGTCACTATAAATGCAAAATAAAGCAAATTTATCACTCATACGTTTTGTTATAGTCGAGATCACACGAAGCGAAAAACTAGTGCCCCATTTATGGCCATTGAACGTACTGAAAAGACAGTAACAACGACGAATTCAGTCCGAAGCAAGGGGTTATGGTGACTTGTTGGGGCCACAGAGCGGTGCTGCTTAGAAGGGCGCCACCATGTTTGTCGGCGCGGGGATGCGACATTTCCTCGCCGTCCTATTGGCCGATGGAAATCTGTGGAACTTTTCCAGCGGCAGCAATAGGTCCTGGACCGATCGGGATTTCTGCTGGGTATTTCGGTGGATTCTCTACCGCAGCGGCGGATTCCGCTCGCTTTGCCGCCGAATGCCCAAATGTGAACTCGCCATTATGGCTCGTTCACACTTGGACATTCAGCGGCGAGGGCGAGCGATTGTGTAAATTTAGAGACGCGCACAAATGACGACACCATGGTTTCGAGCATGGAGGGAAAAAATCTAAGGAGGGAGCATGACGTCACGCGGCCAGCGTTCGCAAGCCGAGTGTTTTGAAGTCGTTTTCTCCCTCAGTTTTTCGCTCTCCGAGCCGGTCCTTTATGTTTTGATTCCGGTATGTTTTAGTGCGCGCGTGTGCGCGACCCGCGGCGCGGGCGTCTACAGCAAGGGAGTTGATCTACAGTTAGTCTGCAGCGCTAATCGGCGCATGCGCGCGCGCAGCGGGGCTAGAATTTACCGCACGCTATCACGTGGTGCGATCACGGGGGGGACGCACTCTCTTTTTTTTGCTATATCTTTACTTGTTAAGACTAGGCTTCAAGGTTGTCGCCGGACGCTCCCTCCTCAGTTTTTTTTCCTCCATGGTTTCGAGTTATAAGCAACGACTGGTGCTTATTGCTGTAAGGCTGCTTCTTGTCGAGCGAGCATTTGTGACATAGGTTGCCAGATTACACATCAGAAAAAGCTAGAATGAACAGTTTCTTTATACTCCCCCTGGAATGAGCTTCAGATCATTCGTGGGTAGTCTCCATAGGGTACAGCAACTGGATCGGTCTTCTTAGGATGGTCCCACCAGGTAGGCGCATCATGCAGGCTCTAGTGTACCCATCCCGTCCGACGAGCACATCAACCACTTCCTCGGTTTTCCACAGCTGCCTTGGCAGATGAGGCTGATGAACTAACACAAGAGTTCTTTCTTCAAGGCGCTAGATGAGCTTGACACCGGAAAATGAGAGGAATGAAGACCTGTGAGGTACTCTTTCTGCTACCTGCGCCAGAAGTGATCAGCTAAACTTTGATGATATCACCAGTGACGAGTTAGTTGACCCGGTGACGGAGTCACTGACTCTGTGCTACAGCCCGGGGGCAAGGACGTTAAACGCTTTCCCACGAGAAAATGGGATGGAGTGAGTGGCTCCGGCTCGTGAGCTTCTGCGGATACGTAGGTTAGGGGTCTTGAATTGATCACGGCCTCGATTTCGGACAATACTGTAGTGAGCTCCTCGAAAGTACAGAAGCTGTTGCCTAAAACCTTCTTCAGAGAAGTCTTCACAGAATGAACCATTCGCTCCCAGAATCCGTCCCACCAGGCGACTCTCTCGACGAT
>NC_143016.1:68961714-68989214 GCF_055824585.1 Amblyomma mixtum | reverse complement strand
GGGGTAAATATCCACTCGGCTTGGCAAGAACGTTCAGTACGTTGAACGACCTAAGTAACGGTTTTTAAAAGTAGAAGATGTCACGTAACGCGTTTTAAAAGAAAAGAAAAAAAACATGCACCGCTGCTTCGCTGCATGTCCGAAACATCAAGGGATCTTGCTTGAGTTTGCCAGCGAATAAAGGGTATTCGAGGGAAATGAAGTTCACTGCTTTTGCACAACTACGGCGTCTGGTTTTAAACTAGTGACGTACATTCGTTACCTGGTGCAAGCCCAGGAGATACGCTCAAATGTCTCTAGTTCGCATGCCTGCCACCCCTTGCCACGTGGCGCTGAACGCTCAGATTCACCGAGGGAATTTCGAATATCCTGCGCGTACCATTGATTTTCTGGGGCCGTAGGAAATAGCTGACTTGAGCACAGGCGTATTATACGTCTGATTTTGCAGTGACAAGGAAAAGTCGGACGTTATAAGCACTAGGTTTAGGCAGAAACTTTCGGGACTTTCTAATTTTCTCAAGATTACAAGTGTAAAATATCCCCATTGAGTTACGCGACGTATGCTACTTACGGTCAAAAGATGGAACTAGTTGACCGGGAAAGCTGGGCCTATGCCAGAAACACGCTATTTTGAAATCCAAAAACAAAATGTGATAGCAAACCTATTATTTACAGACGCTGATATACTGATACGAATGTACCATTTTATAAGCGTCACGTTCTGTACCGTCCTTCGGCGAAAACGGAAGGGATTGTGTAGCTGACCGTGGAGCCGTATAATAGGGTACTAAACACGCGGCTGTCGGCGAAGTTGAGCTGGCCGAGTTTTTTTAAAGTTAGCATTGTCTCAGATCGCGCAGGATTTGTGCATTACATACCCTGATAGATGTTCTTTGTGGAGTCCATATTATAACACGTGCGTATCGTAGAATTTTAGAGCATTTCTAAGCCACGCAAACTATTTGGGTATGCACGGTGTCGATCTTCACAGACGAAGTCTATGCGCGGAGGTCGAAGCCTATTGCTCAATATACGCCGTTGATACTTCGTTTATAGAAATTAAGAATTCACTCCTTGTATTAAAACAAGAAAGCTGTCAGAATGTTTTGGATACTATGGCTCGCAAGACGAATACGTCATATACGTAACCCCACTACGTCATAACCAGTAGGTTAACTAAGACGCAGTCGGGTGTTTTGTGTGATTCATTTTCAGTAGCAAAGGATTCTAGCGTACAAGGGTTATTTTGTAACATATGTCTAAGCCATGAAGTGTGCTTCTACATGCTTTCTGATGTTGCGACTGTCGGTGAACATCCTGCGATACATTAACGAGGGCATCGTTTGTTTTTGGGACCTTTCGATATTTTTTTAGGACTGCAATGATAACGGAACACCGTGCTGCATAAATTGTTAGAGCACATGTTTCGGTCGGTGCTTTTATACCAAAATAGATTAATTAGAGGGAAGGTGTGAGGCACCTCTATCATTTCCCATAGGAGAAAATAAAACAAATAACGCAAGAGGAAAAATAACTTTCTATTTTATTGACGGCGTATATGCCACATTTAGAAAACGCGTGTAATTTTTTTAATCCAGTATATGGAAGAACGTTGCATACTTGGTCATTTTGAGTGGGAGAAATGAAAAGACACACCATTTACTAGCGCTTCCTGTCTTTAGCACAGCCTTAAAGTGTAGCAGAAGAAAGAGGCGATAGTGCTTGTAATGGTTGTTGACTTTGTCGACACTTCTCTTAGCATAAATTTTATTAACCCCCACAAATAACGACCTTTTTGGTGACAGGTTTCTTTTGTTAATTGGGTCGTTAACCAGAACTGAGACAAAATAACCTGTGGAAACAACAGTCAAGATTCGTCGTGAGGCATCCGTCTCTCTCTCTCTGCTAAGGTATCTGTACTTGGTATATTCGTATATTTTGTATTTACGTAACGTAGTATATGTATACATATATTTCTTTCTTTTTCAGTTTCGCATTTGCAAAAACGCATGTAAACGAGCCCGTAGCCAACGTCAAGAAGCTTTCGCTGTGCCAGCCCTTAGGACCGCTGGAGGTACAGCACACAGACTATACGAGAGTTCCAAGCTTTGTTAAAACGAGATAAAAATCTATGCTCACAATAGCAACTTGAGCGACGCTTCAGTGGAGCGCAAACTCCCCGCTGATACGGTGCGGCCAACGCTGAGCGATCCGGCCAGTCAGCGCGGGACAATAAAACGGCTCAAATGCGATAATGGCCATTTCGTGTTGTTGAGAGACAAGGAGGAAAAAATACTGGAAAGGCGTCTTCGTGGTTTTCGCTCTATCTTTTACGGTGCTTATTTTGCCGACTGAGCTTTACTTCTGCTTCCATCAACGCAACTTTCGGAAGCTGAGTACTGAACTGCAAACAAAGAAAAAGGAGGCTAGAATAGAAATAGAGTGCGGACAAAAAGTAGCTAAACCAAAATTTGAAAGAACATCAAGGTGCGATGATGGCTGAAGCCAGCGATGGAAAGGAAGTCGGTCTGTACGCGCAGTAGATAAGTAAGAAGAAACATAAGAAGCTAAAAGCTAGAAGGAAGATGTCACGGTGACTGACGAGAGTATATAGAGTGTATTTTTTTCTAGTTCTTGGAAAATTTTGGGTCGGGAAACGTAGTTAAGAGGCGTCGAGGACGAGCAGGAAAGGAAGTCGATGAAGCGTGCACGTTTTTGCCGCAGAAGCCGCTTTTTCAAAAGTCTCGTTTGTCTCAACCAAGCGAAAATCAGTTCCAATCGACCGGCGCCGAAATGAGAAAATGCGAGAGCTGCTCAGCGAACAAGAATAAATAGCTGCCGTTGCGCGTACGGCGGTAGGGCTCTATGGTCGGAGGGGGAAAAGACCCAGGCGACGACGAGAGACGTCGGTTCATGCCACATTACGCGAGAAAGGCGGTCTTCAATGGTGGCTGAGAAAAGAAAGAAAGAAGAAAACGGTGCGAAAAGCGGAGTAATAGCAGCGTCAGGTTCCCTGCGTCACCCTGCGCTTGCTTAGCCGCGGTGTCGGGACAAACAGAGGAGAAAAGAAGGTAGGAAGAAAGAGAGGACGGCCGGGGGAAATAAGTTGGCCTCTCGGACGCTCCAGCACGAAAGCGTCGTGCCTGCTTGACAGCTCCACGCTGAGAAAACACCGCGAAGTCGGCGGGGGTGCCCAGAGATGCAACCGGGAGCTAGCTTTCGCGATTCAATCATTTCCGTTTGATTCTTCGCGGGTGCTGGTTGCGCGAGACCGGGGGTTCGGGTTGCTTTGTTGGCTCAAGAGGCGGAGGGAATGGAAAACAGTGTTTCATGGCTGGGGGAGGCCCTTTCAGGTCTCATGGCGAAGGGAGAAAAGGGAGCGCGAACGGGAGAAAGGAGGGAAGGGAGCTCTGATTTGACCGGGTTCGGTTGTAAACTTGGAAGGGTCAGTCGGAGTGTCGGGGTCCCGGAGCGTTTCGGTTCGAGTCCTGTCAATAGGGAGGAGCATAAAATGAAGCCCATTGGAGTGGTGCTTTGTTGCGCCGGATAAACGTTTACATGGTGCTGGTGGTGCAGTGTCGTAAAGGAGAAGTGCGACGCCTTTCTGTCCCCCCCCCCCCCCCCTCTCCTCTCCAACATTGCGGCTGACGGTGATTCGAAGATTCAATCTGGGGTCCTTTGAAAAGCCCCGTGTTGACAAGTGAAACGGCTACCAGCTTGCGCAACGGTCGTTTTATTACACTCTGGTTTCTTGAGTTCTTACGCAGTCTCGTGGGCCAATGCTGCGCGCGACGTTTTGTGGCCCAGCTATGGCAGTGCCGGTGATTTCGAAACCTTTAATTTATTTTTAGCCGGCAAGCTGACATATTTTGGGAATTACTCGCACACTTCACAGAGATAGGTCTCAATATGATCACCTTGTAGGCGATAGATATAGTAACGACTGCGTACCGAGTCAATGCAACTATGACGGTGTATTAATAAATGAGGCTGCGATAGAGAGCATACGTACAATGAGATATACATGTAACCGATCACATAAAGGTACCAGCATGATGTTGCTGCACCCCTAACTGTAGCTCTTCGAGAATAGACTCACTGCTAGTTTGGGCTTCCTTCCGTGTAAAGGTAAGAGTGGCTCGCTCTAGGATGGTTACGTTATACCAAGGTTACTGGCAATTACTGAATTGGCATTTTCTTGTAGTGAACAGTAATTCAAGTATTATTTTTTTCAAGAACTACGAATGATCAGGTAACGCGGAACCAATTATTGTTTTTTGTTTTCGCATGTCGGTGTTTTTTTTTAAGCCTGAACAGTTTTTTACATCGAATCTAACATGGCCGCAAGCATCGAGTAATTCCCTCTTGAGTCCTTAATACGACGTGAGTGATTTCTGGGAAATGAAACTACCGGGTTTCCGCACTAAACACCTCCATTTTGTGAAACGTTACAGAAAAAAACCATGAATATTGCTAATAGCTATTGAGCTGGGCATAGTGAACGTTCACTCGCGTAAGCGTATACTTTGGTTTCAACGGTAGCCTAACATACAGCTTGTTTGTCAGGCAGTGTTTTTTCATACATTTGAAGACTCCATTGTGGTACCCAGTAGGAGGCTGTCAGTTGAAATTCAGGCCCTGCGGCCGTTTTAGGATCAAGTCGAAATGCAAAACTAATGCCCGATAACCTGAACCCAAAGGTTGGTGAACAAGGGCGGGAAACGTTGGAGGGGATAGGAGATATTTGGGCAAAGAAGACGAGATAATGAAATTTGCAAGGATAAGTGGGCCTCAACTAATACAAGATCGGGCTAACACTCCGCAGATCTGTGAGGAAGTCAACCTAGAGTTAAAGTGTACTAGGGCTGATGATGATAGTAGCGATTAAAGCGAAAACGCTCGAGTACCAAGATTTTCAGTCACGCGAAAAACTCCATGTCCTGTAAATTAATCCGGAGCCCTCTGCCATGCAGTGCCTCTTAGGCGCTTCCTCGGCTTTCAGACATTAAATCTAGTGAATTAAATATAACTGAGTGCTTGAAAACTGCTAGAAATCATTCCACACAGAGCACAAACTTGGCACGCGAAGCGCTTTTTCAAAGAAGTGGCCTCGGTAAGAAGGAACCGGAAAGTGTCTCCTAGTGCCCAAACTTGCCGCTTGAAAGATGGAGTCTTGCTGTTGTTTTCGCTGCAGCTGCAAGCGACAGTGACATGTGACGACGCGCAGATGGTAGAGGCTTCCTTTCCTGACAAGCTACCATTACCGGATGGCTACGTTGCCTGAAAGGGAATCGCCCTTGCACTGGCGACTGCACCGGTTGCTGCACTCAGCCTTTTGAGCGACAGACATGTTAGGGCCCTGCTTGTTACGACCTTCGTAATTAGGGTGCAAACTAGGCTATCCATTCAGCGCTGGCAGAAAGGCGTATCCTGTTCCAAGGATTACATGTTTTCGCGCCGGGATCATTTAGTGAAAGAGAGCAGGATGTTATGTACTCTACGAAACACGGCGCTCATGTTCACTTTTTCTTCTTTGCTCATGAGCCAAACAATGTTCGCTACCGAAAGCGCTGTTTAATGGTCTGACGTGTGTGTGCTGTTATTCATTCTACGCAAAAGCGCGTATGCTCAAAAGTGTGAACGTCCGTACAATAATAAGACGCCTACTGAGCCTTAATATACAGTATATATCGAATAACATTTTGATAGGTGGTAATAAAAGATGCCGAGTATATTATCTGGAGCGAAAAGCGAGAAAGACCCTGCGTTTTTGCAGATTGTCTCCTAACCTTCCTGAACACTGCAGTAGCTTGAAGTTTGAAGTTTATTTGAATATAGAATACATAGTATAATATGCCCACGAGGCAAAATAAAAGGAGGCTTTATTAATTCCTGACTAAGCCTTTAGCTCGCATACCTTTCAAAGACAGTAAACAGCACAATAGAAGCAATATAGAAGCAAACATATATCAAATTTGTTACGCCTCCCCCCCCCCCCCCAAAAAAAAAGTGTTAAAAAGCAGAATACAAGAGTACAGTGAATATATATTCTTGACACTCATTTTAGCGTGAAACAAGGTGATAAAAGGAAATAACGATTCTATTAAAACACATGGACACAAAAGGTTGACACCATTTGAAAGGGCCATACAATACAACAGAAGAGGAACTCAGTACTCTGTCGGCATTAACTATTAAACGCTAGAATCCATTACGGGTTTCTCGCAATTTATTCAAAGCAGATGGGAGAACTTATCTGCGGGCCCTTTTCGACGCTACGATGATCAGAAAGCGACTGCATAGAAACGAAGGCACGCAGCAATGTCAGCGTGGTTTTCAACTGAAATAAATCTTTGCTCCTATCTGCCCCTTAATTCCCTGCTTCCGAAGACTCTTCCTTCCTCCCTGTGCAAAATAAAAATGTTGTCGCTGCTCAGATGACTTCATCCATCAACCTGTCGATTGCTGGTTCAGTCGTTGGAGCTGAAAGCAACCATTTATTGGTTATTCATTCCTCTTTAGTCGTGATAGTGAGGGTAATGATGAAAGAAAACAACAACGCTCTTTAGCACCTAGACTAGGGAACATTTCGGGAAGCGAATGCAGTCTTTTCCTTCTACCGTTTTTCTTCGTAAACATACCCGTGTTATCGGCGTTTACAATCTAAACGAACTTCAGAGGCTACGCTTCCTGCTCGTTTCATGGGCGATACGAAAGGAACTTGCGCGCTGGAAGCCACCTTCTCGGTGATGGCCCTCGCATTTTTCGCGCTCCCGGAAATGACAACAAAGCCTGCAAACTCATGTAATGATAGGAAGCGCTTCCCCAATAATAGGGCCGCATCAGAAGTTTGGCTCTCTCTTTGAAGTTTTCAGGGAAACGGAAGAAAAGTTTTTCTTGTGGCTAGAACAACTATTAGCACTCCCTCATTCTGCTAGTTAGATGTAAGGTTATCTAGAACGCGTTCTCGAGAGTAATGCAACAATGCGTGATTGAAGCTCGCGGACAATTTTTCAAGTGAAAGAAAATACGTAAAGCCTTAGTCAAAATTCTTTCGGTTACAAGCTCATCTTACTAGGGAAGCAGAACATGTAAGAGCATCCTAAGTCAAAATAATTAGGACCTCACGATTTGCATTACAGCCAGGTAGTCGAAAGCTTATGGCATCTCTGAAGCTTTAAATGACTGCAGGGTTAAAAGTGACCTCGTCCTCACCTTTTAAGTCCTTTTGATTTCTAGGGATGCCGTAGGGGTTCCACTGTAGGGCCTGAAAGTAAACCCTATGGACCGAAAACTTTCAACCAGGACTGTTAGTAGAAGTGTAGAAGAAAGATTGGGCAGGCGATAGCTATGGCATTGTGATTTGGGCAGTTGCTGAGTAATTAGGAAAGAGCTGATCTCAGATGTCATCGAATTTTTTTCGCTCTTTATATAACAATTAGAAAGAAAGAGAAGAGAGATTTATACAGCCTGCGCTTGTCGAAAGTCGCATCGCACACACAAATCACAATTTTTGGGAGTTCATATGCTTAAGACTTATTCTAGAGGCCCGTGTACTGTGCAATGCCAGTGCATGTTAAAGAACCCCAGGTGGTCGAAATTTCTGGAGCTCTTCACTACGGCGTCCCTCATAGCCTTAGTCGCTTTGGGGCGTTGAACCCCATAAATCAAACAAAACCATAGGCTGAGAATTTCACGGTTCAGATGTGAACACTGCTGCGCTACAGCCCTATCTTCGTACACATCTGACCTGCTATTTTGGGTATCTTGGATACATGGCACTCTAACAAAATATTTGGCATTGAAATTCAAACCACTCACGCGAATACTCTTCCAACACGCACGTTGCTGTTCCATAGCTCACATTGACTGCAAGTTAAAATGCGAAGATGAACATCAAGAGAGCAAGAAAAAAAACAAACCGATATCGTGTGAAGTAAAAGTCTCGCGCAGCTACAAACAAGACTTTATTCAAAAACGCGCACTCCCAGCGTTCAATTCATGAACTCCTTTTATGGCTACATTGCGAAGGGTGTTGGAAACCGATTCTCTTTTGCATTAAAAGGGAACAAGGAATCTCTGAAGCTGTTAATTCCGGCAACTTCGGCTTCAAAAGTAGACACTTCGTGCGCCTCCCCTTTGCAGCTTGTTAAACCTCTTGAGTGAGTGAGTTAGTGAACTACCACGCCCTGTCCCCTGCTCTTACAACGCCCTGCTACTCGCCAGTCAGGTTCTCACAGCCTGTCGCTGTCTCATCTTGCAGTGTCAGGCAAGACCTTGTATCCTGGCATTGTTCCAAGGACCGAGGAGGAGACGGAAAGAGAGAGAAAGACGAGGGAGAGGGGGGACAGAGGAAGGGAGAATGAGGGGTGTACTGCTTCTTGTCGCCCTCACGTTAAATGCGCTCTCGCGAAGCTCTTCTTCCTTCACTGCTCAGGGAAAGACACGGTTAATGCAAAAAAAAATTAGGGATGCGAAGAATTAGAGCGCCAGAGAGACGCGGTGACGATGAAGGCGGGCGAGGGCACGCCTTGGCGCTCGCCCCCCGCCGTGTTTCACGTTTAATTAAACGGCCCTCGAGGTTTTTTGGGAGACGGCGATGGCCGAGGCAGATAAGAGGCGCGATTAATCACCGCCGGTACCACCCGGGGCCCACACCGCGAGCCAACCCACCCCCCTCTCCCGACCCCCCTTCAACCCGTAATCAGAGCCGCCTTTGACTCGGCGACGCTGCCACCTACGCCAAGGGTTATTTATCCCCCCCCCCCCCCCCCCTCCCCTGAAAAACTAGTCAACTTCCGCTAAGCGCCAAGCTGGCTCGCTGCGGGTGCATGGACCAACTTCCTATCACTAGTAAATCTCTGCAGCACTCAAAGAATAGACCAGGCCAAAAGTGGTTTTGGTGACGGGCTGCCTTTGAATTTTGGAGTAGAAAGTGTTTGGAACCAATGTCGTCGGAATAGTTTGAGCATAGTTTATACCTTAGCTGATCCTAAGACACCAACGGCACCAGCCGGTGTATGATAACCCCAATTCTCCGGTATGTCAGTGAAGCCTCTTGATTGTTAAAAGTCATTGAAAGCCCATAATGCAAAGGAAATGTTACATTGCCCCACTACCCGTTTCTGCCTCAACAGAAAAGGTTTGATTTGGTTTGGTTTATGGGGTTGAACGTCCCAAAGTGACTCAGACTATGAGATGCGCCGTAGTGAAGGGCTGTGGACATTTCGACCACCTGGGGTTCTTTAACGTGCACTGGCATCGCACAGTACACGGGCCATGTCTATTTCAGGTTCTGTACGGAGGGCTTCACCGCTAATACCCGTCTTTTGATGGAGGCGAAATTCTAGAGGCACGTGTACTGTGCGAAATCAGTGCACGTTAAAGAACCCCAGGTGGTCCAAATTTCCACAGTCCTTCACTACGGCGTCCCTCATAGCTTGAGTCGCTCTGGGACGTTAAACCCCCATGAACCGACTAAACCCGACTTCTGCCTGACGAAACCAAAGGGAATGCCAGTCATGAATTCTTGACTTGAGACTGGCAGAGAGAACAGCCGCTGGGAAAAACAGAGTAACGCAGAGTTATTCTGTTTGCCAGCGTACGGAAGAGAGGGAAGTCATGGGTAACAATTACAGGCAGTCTTCCTTCATTTGATTTATTCAGCTATACTTCGAGCTCTCCCCGTTTTGACTCCAAGGCCTGTACCTTTGAATGTACAAATCAAAACGTATGAGAAAGTGGCACAAAAAGAAGATTACCCGGGTAGACTCTGACAACGTTGTGTGGGTGTGTTTTTTAGCTTTTTTGTATGGATGGGTAGAGAAGACATCACCGGTTGTCATTTTAAGTCCGCCACCTGGTTAAAGTTACCTTGTCATTCGGACCATAAGCCCGGTAATCAAGTTTCGTTCTGGTCTATCGCGGTTGCTGCACTTATGCTGAATCAGAGTGAAGATGATGCTCCCCTTTCTGAGACTTCTGTGGATGCCAGGAACTGTCTACCTTTCAGCACGTTCGCACTAACCAAGCAACCAAGCTCATTATAGACCTGCCCGTATACGTATTTTGGAAAGCTGAAGAAGACACATCGTTGCACTTTTACCCGAAGAAGTCTTGCCTTCAACATGCACTTATATGAACACTCGAGGCGAATGACAGAGGATACGGCATTGTAAGAACTGGCTTCAACACCACCGAATTCTCATGGTTACTACGCTGTCCTCTTGGACCTGAATTCAGGGTGCTGAATTTCGATCAAGTACTCATTTCAGATTCTCAAAGTCTATTTTCATGGAGGACGCGAAGTTCAGAGCACCGGAACTAACATCACATATGTAAAAAACCTGCTTTAAACAAAAGTGTTCTTTTTCGCATTCTCTTGCAAAGCTTCGCATTTCCGAAATAGGCGCCTGAAAGCAACCCTAGCGACGCATCCCGTTTTATGCGTAGCCTCTAGAGTTTCCTTGGCGATGCACCGAAATGTGTTGAACACGAGCTCGGGGTGCGGACGTGTTTTAGCGCGGAGCTATCCCGCACCCCTTTCCTACACTGTCCTCGTTTTTCGCGCGAAACACGCTGCTCGCTCGCGTGGCATGCGCTCGGAGTACGGGGCTCGCGTAATTGCAGTCACCAGTCTCCCGCGCTTGAACGCCGCTGCGAAGAGTCCCAACTACTGTCTATCCACTCTCTCCACTTGCTGACGGTTGCTCCTAGATGACGCTATAAATTTTCGCCCGCGCCGCTTTCTCGCGTGGAGGTGGCTAGCGAGTTGCTTGGAAGATGCACGATGCCCCACCTCGCGAGCTAGCATACGCCCGCGCGCACACATGCAGCCATTGTCGCAGGCAATTGCGGATGGCGCTCGAGCTCGTTCATTACGTCCGTTTGGAGAAGGCTCCTGTCGACGGTTCAATATATTTTCGGGTTTCGAGCAGCGCTCCTCGGAGCCTGGTTCTCTGTGTGGGAGATTCATTGCTCCGAGTAAGCTTGGGTTTCGTAGTATGGGCTCATCTTAGCTTGGAGTCGTATTAAACTAGAGTAGGGTGCAGCGAATCTGAACGATGGGATGGAATTCAGTTGGTGTAGAGCTGAGGAAATCGTTGTGGTAAGAGTTGCCGGCACGAGGATGAAGGAGTACGAAGTTCTCCCCGCGAATTCAGCGCCCTAATAGTCAGCTCGTTAATCAGTATAAAATATAACCATGGTCAGCAATTGGCTGTAGCACGTAAAACCTTTCATTTAGCAGAATAAGACATGTGGCGTAAACGGAACGAATTTAGTTTTATACCGGGAGAAAATAAAGTGCGCAAAGTGGACTGCGAAATGTGAATTCGTTACCAAAGTTTCTTCTGAAGTGGAATTTTATTTTAAAATTAAGCTCATACAGAGTGACATATAGTTACTGGCATCCCATTTTAATTGGGGAAATTGCCGCTTTGCACAGTGAAGCAAAGTATGTACTTTCTTTATTTCGTAGCTTTTGCGTCCTTTCTTCACTGGGAATCCAATTATGTTTTTTGCTTTCTATTTCTTACTATATTTCATATTCTAAACTATATTACTGTGATTCCTGAGCCGGTTCATGTAATTTTTCGATTCAGCTTTTACGCAACCGGTAATCTAGCCCTTTCTTGCTCGTCCCTGGGGCTGATGTGTTAATTTTGCTTTCACTATCCCTAAACTCTAAGCTAATGGAAGGCTCACCATGTCCTCGTTGATATCTGAATGTATAGCTCACCGTTTACCAGAGCATAAACCGACGACTGCAGCTAGTTGTTACAGTATTTTTTCAAAGGAACCACTAACTTTGACGAACGACACAGGAACAATGAACAAAACAACGGAGCAGAGCGAGAGTTTACTCTCCCGCTCGTTCTGTTTCGTCGTTCTGTTTACTGTCCCTGTGTCTTTCGGTCAAAGTTATCTCTTCCATCGAAAAATGCCAGAACATGTTTAAGGTTTCCTACACTGCTCCCGCATGCTACACAAATACCATCTTCTTGTTGAAACTTGCTTCTACACTGCATAGTTTAAAGGTAACCTGAGCTTTCCTGGAACAAGAAGGTACTGCCTTCTGAATTGTTAAAGATCGTTTACTTTCGAATTTTCTTCTTCCCTGCTCTTTTCTTTTTGTTCTCATTTTTTTTAGGCCTGTGATCAGTCTCGGTTTCGCGAGCTTTCTTTTTGATGCTTGTGATAACTTCTTTAGTTTCTTTTCCCTGTTGTTGCCTCTGTAGCTTTCCTTAAGCTTTCTAGCCCTTTTCTTCCATCGCGTGTCCCCATTTTTACTGTACAAATACCTGAAGACTTCGGCTGCTCACCTCTTCTCATTCATTTTTTGTAGTCTTTCCTCAGTCGATATTTTGCCCCGCGCTTCCCATCCCTCAAGGGCAACCGGCCCATATCTCCGTGCACAGCCTCGCTTGTTGTCTTTCTGTGGGCCTCTAGAGTTAGTCTTCCAACTGCTCTTTGGTTAAACTCTACTCTTTGCAAGCCGCCGCGGTGGCTCAGTGGTTGTGGCGCTCGGCTGCGGACAGGAAAGACGCGGTTCGATCCCGGCCGCGGCAGTGACATTTCGATAGAGGCGAAATGCTAGACCTCCGTGTACTGTGCGATGTCAGTGCACGTTAAAGAACCCCAGGTGGACGAAATTTCCCTGAGGCCTGCCCTACGGCGTCCCTCATAGTCTGAGCCGGTTTGAAAAGTTAAATCCTATAAACCAACCAAACGTAGTCTTCGTAGCACATCTGTCTTTGTACCACAGTACCGCTAATATCTAACATGTCCTCATTATGCTGTATGCTTAATTATTTGCCGCATTCCTATTTCTTTTCGTCTTGAGATGCCTTTCATGGGTAATATTATATTTCTTCGTCAATCCACAACCGGTGATATTTGTATTTCCCTAAGCGTGGTCAGTGCAGTAGAAAGATACGCCTAGTGCAGAACTTTGGAACTAAATTGAATGTCCTGATTATTTATTTCTGCCTGGTATTGCTAACTTGATTAATTAAGCATCGCTTAAGAAAGGCCACATGGCTCACAGAAAAGAGAGGCTGCTGTCTTCTCGGCGAAAATTTAGCACTAAAAAACTATATTCGTATGATCTAGAGCCAAACGGCTTACGCCTAAATCACCGAAAAAATTTTCGGAGATCAGGGCTGAAGCATCAAAAAATGAACAGCGCAATCAAAGACACACGCATAAGAACGAAGAATGAGACGAGCACACAGCTGAGCGAAGTGGGTCAAGAAAGTACCCCACAGGAATGTGCGATGAACAAGAAGGGAATTCGGCTATGACGTTTCGGCGGTCTAGTTGATCATTCATTCATTCTTCGTCCTACTGTGTTTGTTTCAGATTGCACTGTACACTTCATGATGCTTCGTAGCCAACTAGCCTGCCAGAACGTCAGAGCTGTAGATTTTGCTTAGTTTCCGAGTTAAGCTTGTTTTCTTTACGAGCTTTAGGTTTATCTTGTAACTGTGTGCGCAGTGACTGTCGCTCCGATGAGTATTGTACACCTTACTTAGCGGCACCCTTTTTATTTTCCTCTGTAAGTCCCAGTTACACGCATCAACATAGGCCATATGACCACCCCAGGTACTAAGGGCATACGCCAAAGGGCTAATATTATTATCGCAGCCTCGACGCCGAATGATGCTCGGATAATGAGGAAATGGCTTTCCAAGCGTGGAAATTCAATTTCGTATTCACTCGTTTATTTAGCCGCTTTAGAGCAGGATATGCGATATTTTATGTCATTACTGGGTATGCAGTGGGCGATCTTCGACCGTGGTCAAAAGTTGTTCCGGCCTCTGACACTGATTACATTAATTCACACTTATACTAACCATGGAAGCACAGGTCACTCCTGTATGAAAGAAGTAAAGTTTGAGCATTCAGATAATGATTACTGAATAATTATGTGCGACAACCTAACTTTTTGCTGCTTTATCACTGGTTGTCCTTTTGCCGTATAAAATCTGAAAGCAATTTTCAACTTTTGTAGAGAAACGACTAAAATGTTTGTCTTTTTGTGGCAAGTAGTTGTATTTCATACTAGAGGGACCAGTAGATTCTTTATGGCGGAAATTTTTCTTCATATGTCACGAAGAAAGGCGCAATGAACTGGTAATATGCAGGCTGAGGAGGCTGGGCAGAAATTGCAGGAGCTATGTTAATGTGTTTCAGCTTAACTGCGTAGAAAAAACAAACAAACAAGGAAGTGATTCTGCGCTCAGCGAGCAAGTTATAGTTAAAATCGCGTTTAACCTGTCAGCCGTGACAGTGCCAAATATTACTTTCGTGATCCAAAGAATGCGAGGCTTTTTTCTTACTTTTTGATTTTTTTTGTTGACCACTATATTTCTTGACATTTCATCGGTAATCTTGCAGAAACAATACGAAGTTAACCAGAAGGAGTCAACCAGTATTGCACGTGAAAGCTGGCAGATGTTGCCATTTTTTCGCAAACAACGCTTTTCTTCCCAGAAATTATATCAACACCTGGTGTTCCTTTTATCACGGAAGTCATGCATAGTGTCGTCATGGCTGACAGCTGAAACACATTCTTATTAATTACAGATAAGCTAGGCCGCCATGAAGGCTCAGTGCTTATGGCGCTCGGCTGCTGACCCGACAGACGCGGGTTCGATCCCGGCCGCGGCGGTCAAATTTCGATGGAGGCGAATTTCTAGAGGTCCGTATACTGTGCGATGTCATTTCATGTCAAAGAACTTAAGGGGATCGACATTTCCGGAGCCCTTCACTGCGGCGTTCCTTATAGCCTGAGTCGCTTTGGCACGTTAAACACCCATAAACCAAAACGAATCACAGCTAAGATTTTATCTTCTTGCGAACGGTTGCATAGACAGCGGTGTTGCACACACTTCTCGAAGTTGTTCGGTAGAAGCGGAACCCTTCATCCTGACGTCTGCCATCTCCACCTTCAGCATGGGTGCTTTCATCTCCGACAGATGGCAGCACTTTTCTTGAGGTGGAAACTCCTTTCCTAAAGAGGGTAGCATCCTTTCGCCGCTGACCACGTGGAGCACACAGTTACGCGTGCAAATGCAGCTTTCAAAGAATGCAAGAGTTTCGCTAAGAGGCGGTAGCCTGTAATATATTGCTGCTCAAGTGAACAGCATGCGCTACCATTCCGGAGGTTTTTCAGGCTAATGTAGAAAGCTTTAGTCCGTGCTATTACGACAGTGCACCGGCTCTGTCCTGTTCAGAAGATAATTAAATGGTGGCATCAAGCTTCAAGGCGTTCTTGCACCGCGCTAAGGTAGCAGCGCCCTTCCCTACCCTGCAGCGGAATTCTACGGAGATGAATTATTGAGGCGAAGTCAGCAGTGCCTGACGTGTGTGACCACGACGCCAATACACCCGTTACAATTACAACATCCGGCTGAGAGTTAGGCACCACTTCCTCTATTATAGCATTGAGTCTGGTGCACTAGGAGCTCAGTGTCTTGTGGGGTGTTTAACTTACATGGATGCGGTATTGTAACAGTTGTCCCTTTCATCTTCGAGTTGTGTTGCTTCTGGCTAGAAACAAATTAATGTTTTGCATTCTTCTTGAGTTTGTGTTCCGCATTGTAAGGATTCACAGCTCGCGAACCATATTAATTGCCATTTTTGGCTTTTAAGTGTGTTGTTGACAATGCATGGTGGACACTGTAAGAAAGCGTCTTATCAAGGCTAGTACGAATATATCTAATAAAAGTCTCACCATTGCTGTTACAGGCTACGACTTAATTTATATCCGTAAAATAAGTAAGTAAGGAAGTTAATTTGTTGCCGGTAATTCAATTACTCAAAACATCACCAACGAAGAAAATAAAAAGCTGCCACTCCCATTAAAAATCAAATGCAAATGTCCGCAAAGCCTAAAGTTTGAGTCCCGAGAACGTCATGTTTCAAACTAAAGCTACGAGCGCAACTGTAAATTTAGCCTAGCCCTCGTGTTTTACAAGGCCTAGAACCTACCTTGGCTCACCAGCAACCGTTTCGTCGCTTTGAAGTTCCCCGCAAAGTTACTGTGCTGTTCATATTTAAATGAGGCGAGCAGGCGGGCCGTATTTGTTCCGCAAATATGCCGCCACCGAGAGCCGACCGGAGTGGGCTGTTTTCATAGCCGGAAGCCAAAGAATACACACTAGCGATCGTTGGACTGAAAAAAAAAGAAAGAAGGAAGATTCCCCGCGGCAAGTTTATATGCTCCTGCTCGAGTCCGGTAGCTCAAAGCGCCACTGTGCACTGGCTTTAGAGATTGTACTGTGGATCCCGGTTTGTCCGCCATTTTTGACCAAGCACACGAATCTCTCTTGGAAAAACAAACAACAAAAACAAAATGAAAGGAATCAGCTTTGTTTCTAAGAGAAAAGAACAAGGCAGGTGTGGGCCATCTAAAGCTTTGGACGCAGCCTGTCTTTTTCTGGGGTATGGTTAGAGCACAAGCGCTAGTGTGCAGAGGATATTATTTTTTTTTTTCATTTTATTTGAGCCCTCGTTCTCGGTGCTATCAGCCGAACATTGTCCCGAAACTGCGGCGAGTTGACATTGAGACCAACGCTGAAATCGATGCCAGAAGACGGAATGCGTGTCAGGACTGCATTGATATACCTTAAAAAAAAAAAGTTAAAGTCTTACCGAGCGTCGCAACTTCGATTAGACACAATTCTTGAGGGGCGTGGCGCAAGTACGCTTCCGTGTGCCTTACGTGTAAATGGTATTTGTAGAATGCTCCGCGACAATCTCTGCGGACTAAATTGCCGCACTTGCAGATGACAGAACTTTACGGGTACAGGTAGTGACAAGTTTAAAGCACAGGGGATGGTGCCTACGCCATTGACAAAAACGAAACAATACGCACCATCGTCGTCATCATCGTTACTGGCCGCTCTTCATGCCTGGTGTCTTTGTTCCCACTATCGAAGTCCTCCAGAAAAGAGGGGCTGCATCTTGTAGGCGGGACGATGATTCGAGATCCAGCGCATGTATTGAGCACACGGAACGCTGACGGGCGTTTAACGCAGCAGTACAGAAGCGCCCCAGTGATCGCAGTGGCAAGTTTATGTGACCGCATGGGGACGTGCAAAGGCGGCCGAACACGTCGGTTCGGCTGAAGAAGAAAACCGGACGAACGCCACTCTAAACACGTGGGAGGCCTGGACAAGACCCATTAGAAGAGTGAAGAGGATCTATCAGATAACAAGCTGCAATGATCCCACACAGCCTTTCATGAGGGTGCCAACTCAGATGGACCGCAATTTTTTCTTTCGTGCAAAAAAAACGAATAGGAGCTCGCCCTCCATGCGTAAACCCCTCCGAAGTCATATGTTGTGTGCATTCAAGACACCATGGCCCTGTGCTCGGATGTCGACGACTGCACGTCCAAATCTGAAAAGATTGAGCACGTCCTAAAAAATGGCTGAGGCTTAACTTGGTTAGGCCTGGAGAATGCGAAGCATCATCGTGTCGCGTAATTTGGAGGCGCACAACCACAGCGACGGCGCGAGGTGGGCCCCCGTTTCTCCACTGTCGTGACGTCATCGTGTCACGTGGTGTGACGTCATGTATCACGTGATTTGGAGGCGCACAACCACAGCGACGGCGCGAGGTGGGCCCCCCCTTTCTCCACTGTCGTGACGTCATCGTGTCACGTGGTGTGACGTCATGTATCACGTGATTTGGAGGCGCACAACCACAGCGACGGCGCGAGGTGGGCCCCCGTTTCTCCACTGCCGTGACGTCATCGTGTCACGTGGTGTGGCATCATCGTGTCACGCGGTGTGACGTCATGTATCACGTGATTTGGAGGCGCACAACCACAGCGACGACGCGAGGTGGGCCCCCGTTTCTCCACTGTCGTGACGTCATCGTGTCACGTGGTGTGACGTCATGTATCACGTGATTTGGAGGCGCATAACCACGGTGAAGGGCTGAAGTGGTAGCTAAAGTAGTATGCTTCGCATAATATATTACCGACGACTGCTTGAATTGGGTCGTTTATAAGGACTGCGCGATGGTTGACGTGATTCTCAAGAAATGCCGCGGAGTTGAACGGGCGAAGAGCCCCCGCATTGCGCAGCAATTCACGGGGCTCCTGAATACTGCAGAAACTTCGCCGCGTGAAGACGTCCCGCCATCAGAAAATTTGACGTGACTTGTCCGTCGAGAGATATGGGTAAGGGCGCTTGCCGTCTTGCAGCCGCCTTCGCCTGACGCCGCTGCTACCATATCCCTCATACAAGCAGCTGTTCGCTAGGAATTCGCCATGAGCTTCCCAACTGTCTGCTTTCTGAGTCCTCTAGATGTTCGTTGGGCTCTACGTGAGTTCCGCGCCGGCAACTCACTCCACTGCCAGAACTAGGCTTGTCATTCACAACAACCGAAATAGCTATACCACTAACCTATTACTTTGTGGTTTTAGGTTATGGCTTTACCGCAGGCGATGACAAGTGTCTGTACACATCGCACTCATCTTTTGTAGCGAGAGCTACACTACGCTACCCAGCCGACCATTTCGCCGTGAGCCTGGGCGGCCGACAGTGCGCATGCGCGAAACCAGAGAGGAGCAGCAGGTGCGCGGCTGCAGGGACCACTCCGCCACGAAGGCTCTAGGTTTGAGCGTGAATAAAGGTGCATCTAGTGAATGCATGGGTTGTATAAATAAAACAAAAGAAATAAAAAAGAGCACAAATAAGAAAATAAAAAATTAAAAACAATAAACATAGGAAAACAAAAATAAAATGAAAATGAAAAAGAACGAAAAATTAAAAAATAAAAACAAACAATATATGAAAAATAAATAACAAATAAAATCAAACAGTGCGCCAGGAAAAGCTTTCGCTTTGCAGCACTTTGGAGAGCCAAAGTTCCCCCTAAATTTTTTTTTTCTCTGCACATGGCTAAACAGGAGCGCCATATGTTTTTGTTCCCCGCCGCCCTCCCATAGATGTTGACCGATGATGCAGATGCAGTTAATGTAATGCAACATACAGCCATGTTCCGTTTATAATGAAGCTTGCTCTCTCTCTTACTCTCCTACAGTTCCTTCAATATTATTTCGTTCCTATATTATATATTATTTCCTTATTTCCAATGCTCATTTCCTTCAATATTATTTAATTAGTTACTTCTCTCACTCAAGAAATTTATTGATTCGATAGTGGGTTGTCAGTGCCCGTTAAAGAACCCCAGGTGGCCAAAATTCCCGGAGCCCTTCACTACGGCGTCCCTAAGAGCCTGAGTCGCTTTGCGACGTTACACCCCATAAACCAAACCTGATCAATTTAAACGCTTAATTTGTTTCTTGGAGCTTAACAACATCTAAAGCAAACAACGCCCACTTTCATACGAGACTTGAACGACAGCGTTCACTGAACGCCGAAAATAAATCGCTGCCATGTGGATCGTTCGAAGCGGCGTAGCCGTTTTCGTGCTCTCCTGCTTATTAATTTGCCGCGTCTAGTATCGCTCGCATCGAACGCGACAGAGTGGGTGGAGGCGGCTCGGCGTCCGCCGCTAAGCTTGAGTGACTTGCGGCGGGGGCTCGCGTGTCGCAGCCCCGCGGTCGACGTCCCTCCGTCGTGCTTCGGCGGAGGACAGCTTGGGCGTTCTCCTCAGCCTAGAGGGTGGACGACGTCGCGTGACTCACAGTTTGAGTCGACGGGCGCGCTTCACGTGAAGAGGGTGGACGTCGCAAGCCGGCCCGCCGGATAGTCAGGCCCCCGGTGATACGTTCTCGCTCGAGCAGATGCGTCTGATTGATGCTTGCGCAATAGAAAGGGATCTCCTCGAGTGAGAAAAAGGCAGAAGTAAGCTACGCATGGGTGCACAGGAGTATGGAGAAGAGCGCATGGGGGAAGACGCGGAGGGTCATCCACCTCTCCGGCATCTTACGTTGCGTGCTGTGGTGCTTCTTGCTCTAGTGCACACGTACAGTCTTTGTCAAAAGTTTAGAGCCCAGGGGATTCACTTCTAAGCTTCATATTGGGACTCCAGTAGCATTCATAGAAGTCCTACCTATTGCAGGAGGCAGCACTAGAAATCTTCTTATGTGCAGGAAATTTGGAGCGCTAAAGATCCAATAAGAACGACACAGCGTGGCTCAAAAGAAAACCCCCTGGGCTCCAAACTTTTCACAAAGCTTGTTCGTAACAGATTTGGCGGCATATTTGGAGATATCTAGTTTCGACACATCGCAAGGTCGACAGGTTTGGTTTGGGTGGTCTTCGGACTGCGTCTGAAGATCCAAGTTTATGACCGCGCCAATTTTGTTAACAAAGAGATGTGCCTTTAGTTGCGGAAGGTATTTTTGAGTTGCTTTATTATATTTCCATCTCTCAGCATACGCAACAAGAAATGTACGCCAAAAGTGCCGCAGAGCTCGCAGAAAAAATCACATTGCTGGAAACGGGATGCAAAGGCGTGAATTTTGAAAGCCAATTGAAGCAGAACAACTGCGTCTCACTGAACACGTGTTCGGTGATGCCCGCAATTGTCTTTCACTCAGTTCGTTGTCCATACTTCTTTCCTGGACGTTTTACGCTCCTGGAGTGTTGTTCTAATTGTTCTGAACTTCAAGAAAATTCAGGCTTGCCGCCAAAATTTCATCGCTACCGTAATCTGCTCTCACGTATGTAGTACTTACGTTTGCAGCGTTATTCCTTACCGCTCTCCTAGTTGTCCTGGTTTTACTTGTTCTTAGGTGCCTCGTTTCAAGCTCAAAAGGAAGCCTAGAAATTTCGTTGTACAGTTAATTTTGTAACAAGAATAATCATATTTATTTGCCATTGTGCATTACATTATGGCATGATGCCCATAGTAAAAGCTGCTTTTGACAGCTTCACTACGCGATTTAATTAAGGAATTACTTCAGCAACTTAAATTCGGCTTGTTGTGAGATGTAATTAAAGACGCACTATTATTTTCGTAATTATAGAATGCTTAGCCTCTACACGTCCACAATTCATCTACAAAAATTGCTCCTAAATAGAGAGTGTAAATATAAATGGTAGTTTGCGCCCAAGGAAAAAGGTTGGGGTCATCGTTAACCTAGAAATTCTCAACCACCTTGCAGCCGATTGGGCGACATTCTTCATGTTAATTCTATGTTTCATGTTGGCATACAGGGTTTTTTTTTTCAGCGAAGTTATCAAATTACAGCGTCACATCTACTGATCGAAAACATACTTCACAAAACCATACAGGGTTTTTTTTTTCAGCGAAGTTATCAAATTACAGCGTCACATCTACTGATCGAAAACATACTTCACAAAACCATCTCTGCGTGCGCCTTTTTACAAACTTGTGTACGCTGCAAAGATGCACTAATGATTTAATGTGCCCTGCGCAAATGAGCTGTATATACTGCGGGGCACAGAGTGCACATGTTCTAAGCCAGCTTTTATTCTTTTTGCAATGCCTGATGACTACACTCACACCTCCTGGCACGAGCGAAAGTTGGCCAACAATATCATTATACTGCCCAGGCACGATGGCGACCAATTATTGTCGCTCTGGAACCGCCACAAAAGTTACCAGATGACCAAGCATGCTGATTAAATGTGATATCGGCATCAAAAGTTCGGAGGATGCAGTGACAGTGGAAAGTACGAATTTCCCGCGAGTTCGAAGTGAACTTTTTGGAACTGACCCGTGCACACCGCGCTCCGGATATGGAACTGCAGACTAGAAAGTTCGGTCTCTGACTGCCAGCTGAAGCCAGGCTAACATTCGGATTTTTCTTAAATCCGGTATCCCACAAACTTAGAGTGCCAAAAGTCCATACACGGACGTATGGCGAAGCATGATCCAACGTATCTGTAAACCACTCCAGTTTATTTATATTCTGCAAACAACCAAAGCTAATGAAAGGCCTTTACACGTTCTTCTTTGGGTGGAGGAGATGAAAGCGGAGTAAAGAAATAGACTAGCTGAAACAAAAAGACGATGCAAACTAATCACTGCTATTTCCTGCAAAATGAAAACACGCACACACACAGGCTACTCTCTGTGCACCGTTAAAAATATCGACTTTTTTTGTTTTTGCATAATGGGTGACGTGTAGACAAGGCCTGGTCGAGATCTTCTTGCCTGGATCTGCATCAGCGGGAGTCTGGATATCTGAAATGGTAAAAAAAAAAAAAGCGACACTATTAGTGCGAGTAACAGCACTTCATAAACCACGATCGCTTAAATGTAAAATGTATCGCACTTGACACTTGACGCCACTGCAGTTCACAGTCATACAGCCAAACGCATGAGGAACAGTCACACTTTCGTATATTTCCTAGGCCATTACAGAGGTACCACCTTAGGAATAGAAAGCACTATTCTTGCCAACGTTGAACAAGTTTCGTAACTTTCTAAACCGGAGATTGCAAACTCGTCTTGTCCAATTTGACGACCTCTCATTAGTGTCTTATGACATGCCTGCTCGCCTCTAACGTGATTATAATATAAATAGTACAGTCGAGGTGTCTACGGCATTAGTCATTCTCAAGGGTGGCGTTTAACTATATAAGTCATCCATGCGGCCGTTGTAAAGGCCTAATTTCCCCAAGAACTAATCAGCTTTGCTGTCGGAAATCTTCGGTAGAATTTCTAATACAGTAGTCAGCTGAACAGAATAACACAAGATACGAAATTTAGAAAAAAAGCAGTACCAGAAGTATATCTGAAGAACGATCTTAGTGAACTGAAGCGAAATGCGAGAAAGCGAATTTAGTGAAATGAAGCGATATGCTTATAATCCAGATGGCTAGAGATGACGTAATGAAAGAAAAGGGGAAGGAAGGGATGTAATATATTTCAGCCTTGCGGATGATTGCGCTTTGAAGAAAAACAATGCATAACATGATTACATTGAACGCACGGAGATGTTCCTCCAGTACCTAAGCACGCAAGCAATAATCGAGCGCGTTTCTAGGTAGAGTAGATACCCTGATTGAAACTTGGTTCAGCGCAAAAGACGAACACAGAGAAAGAAAACGACACACACGTCTTTTGCGCTGAACCAAGTTTCAACCATGTCCTACCAACTAGCCCAGCACAAAGTTTTGTTATAGATACCCTAAGGCTGCTTCGTTTGCTTTGAACGGTAGTAAGTAAAAATAAAGAAAACCGCTTTAAAAAAATACGGGACGGCACGTCCGTACAAAAACGTACATGGACACGTTCACCGCAATCCCAGCTGCGAGATGCGTAGTATCAAGTGATGGGAGGTGGGCTATATCGCAAGCAAACTTTGCTATCTTAGAGCAGCCCCGTGATGGCTATTCTCAAAGATGGCAGTGAGGCTGGGGCTCTGGAAAGAAATTCAACTGCACACTTTGAACTTTCATCTCAAGTTTTCGTTTGAAGACTGCCTGCCCACCTTCAAAATGAATTCGAGAGTAAGACATAATCCCCGCGTGAGCCGCAGGCTTTCAATCCGCGTGAAAATCCACGAGAAATTTACGAGCTGAGCGTGAAATCCAAGTTCAAATTCAGCGGGCGTGCCTTCGAGCTGAAATTGCGAACAAAACCAAAAGGGGCGTAGAAGAGAAACCCAAAACCGAATGTTTCAAACCCAGACTCGAACCGGATAACTGTTTTGGAAGCGCACGAGACTCCCGGATTGAAATCCAGCGTCCTGGAAATCCCTGAGCAACCAGGCTGCGTAAACACGAATCACGTTAGGAAGAAGAACCGGCCAGAGTCGTCTCCTTCTCGTGTGAGAAATAGCGATGGCCCAAAAATTCAAACCTTAAAAACAAGTACGTTGAGAAAAGCTCTAGAGAGGCGACTAATCTGAACGCGTGAATCCCGCTTCAAATCGAATGGAAACAAAGGCAGCCACCCATCGAGCAGAGGCAAAGAACCGGCAAGGGCCCCAGCGAGATCACTGCGCGCGGATACGAAGCGAAGATTTTTCAGTGTATCCAGTCTCTCTTCAAACACGAAAAACCTCGTACACGACGGTTTTCCTTCAAAGACGAAGCACCACCGCTAGTCGTTTGTTCGCCCGGTATACGGTGTGCTGTATGAAATGTGTGAGGTATAAGGCGAACGCGCCTCGCTTCCTGTATCCGGGAGTGCCTTTGTATGAGGATGAGGAGAATGATGAGAATGGCGAGGAAAAAACAAAGCATACAATCAAAAGCAATGATAATACTTTAGAGCATAGGCAGGCTAGACCACTCCCGAGCCAAGCGGCGAGAACTGAAAGTATAGTCATTCCCTCGACACGCAGTGTCTTCATGTCGGAGTAAAGGAAACACTCTTCGTTTTCCGTTCGGCTTGGGGAGCATGGGGGGGGGGGGGGGGGGGGGGGGGGGGGGGGGGGGGGGGGGGGGGGGGGACTGAGGAGAAGACGCAAAGAGAAGCGGGACACTGCGGCGCATATCTGAACGTACACGACGGCGATTTATTGAACGCCCGTGTTTCCCTTGCAAGCGCGCGACGCGGCTCTCGAAGCTGCCTCGTGGCGCGGGGAAGTTGCTGCGGCGTCCGAGGAATTTGTTCCTCACCAAGAAAGATATGTGGCGTCGCAGCCCGTTGGCTGGGACGCTGCGACGTTCGGCATACGGTGCGCAGACCGCCTATCTCATACATAACGGAACGGAGCTCCAGCGCCGCCCTGGCCGTTTCTGTCCCGTATCGCGCGTCGAGGGGAACACGGTGCATTTATCAAAGTTCGCGAATGCGCGTTGAGCCCGGACAAAACAAACAAACAGGCTGGCGGCGGCAGTGGTGTGCTCGCGCATGTGCAGTGTTGTGTGTGCGTGCGCGTGCGCTTGCGAGCCTCGCCACGTTGCCGGCCCGCAACGCGAGGGCTTCGGCGTGACTGCGCGCACGTCACATGTCGTGCGCGGTAGAGAGTCCCCGTGCTCGAGCCCTGAGGCCTTTGTTTACGCTTCCGCTCACCGACAGAGGAAAAGGGGAGAGCTCAAGCGCTGCCGGCGTCGCCAATGATATGCGTGCGCATTTACTGCCGGGTTTTCTTTATCTTTTCGCGTTCTCCTGCGGTCTTGGATACTCTGGTTTACTCGGGGTGACTGCGGTTCATCGTGTGCCGCAAACCAAGAGCTTCCCTCTTTTGCTTGGATGGTAACTTATTGTGATATAAAGCCTAGAAATATTGTTGTGAGAAAGAATACATTTACAGATAGAAAAGAACAGCTGCGAGCGGCACCTCCCACTCCTCCCACTCGTGCCATCGCTCATTGTCGTCGTCGTCTACCCGCTTCAATATGAATACGTACACTGAGGTTGAAAGAAACTAAAATGACAAGGTAAATATTCAGAACCTAAGGTCGTATTAGAAACTTCAGAATTATTTTACTAAATACGCCAGCATCTGTACAGGGGCGATGGGTGGCACACCTATATGTTTAAATAATTGCAGCAGGTCTACTAGTTATTCACAGTGGGAAAATAGTCTCAAATATATCTGGCGTCAACCGCCAATGCGGTGTCTCAGTGGTTGTGGTGCTCGCCTACTGACCAGTAAGACGTGGGTTCAACCACCTACGGCGGGCGCATTTCGACGGAGGCGAAATGCTAGAAGCCCGCGTAGTGTGCGATGTCGGTGCACACTAAAGAAAGTATGTCATTAAGCGTAGTAAGCTGGACTAGTCGGTTGCTACTAGAATTCTGACACATTCTGGAGGCTAAAAAAGACACGGCGTTCGTCCTGTCTCCTCTACCTTCGTACGTGTCTTTTTTAGCCGCTGAAATGCCTCACGTTAAAGAACCCCAGGAGGTCGAAATTATCCGGAGCCCTCCCTTCCGAAGCCCTCCCTCGAAATTATCCGGAGCCCTCCCTTCCGAAGCCCTCCCTCGAAATTATCCGGAGCCCTCCCTTCCGAAGCCCTCCCTCGAAATTATCCGGAGCGTCCCTCTTAGCCTGAATCACTTTGGGACGTAAACCTCATAAAACCAAACCATGTGCGGTGTCTATTTTCTTATATACATGTAGTGTGTTTTCCCTCCAACTGAGTATGACAGAAATTTTATTCACGTTTCGTTTCGGCCGGCTTAAGCACGGAATATGTATCTCGGAAGTACCACGAAGCGCACACAAAAATATTTATTCCTCCTTTCTATACCTTGGCCAACCTATGCAGGAGTACAGTTGAGCTTACTCATACAAACAATACAAAGCAAGTCTTTTCCACACAAAAATAACTCAGTGGTCTTGTTAGAGTACCGTGGGCGTTATGGGAAAGTGCTTCCAGCATGCAGACACCGGTTATGTTCCCAAGAACCGCCGTGACCTGAAGAAGATTCAGAACGCTCGAAGATCCGCGAATCGTTACGAAAAAAAAACGAGTAGAAAAGGCTAGCGCAGTCGGGAAAACTTGAAATAAGGAATCATTCTCCCTCACATTTGTGATTACTGCGCTTGATCTCGCTGACTGCCGGCCCATCTCCTGGCCTTTCGCATTTCGCTTCTTCCTCCGCAGGCACGTGCGTCTCCACCCCCGGCCCCCCCTCCTCCAGGTAATCACAGCGCAGAGTATATAACGCATTGTTTTCAGATCCACGCCGTTTCGCAACTGGGCAGGCTCTCTGGAGTCCGCGGCTCATTTGTAGCCTCCGGGCTGTCTTATTGCGCTTGCCTCCCGTTTCCGTTTCCCGACTGTTTTCCTTTGCTGTCTCTAACCGAGGCCCCTGCAGCTTTTCTTGGTCATATCTAGAGTGCGCCGCGAAACAACTCCTGCCCGGGAAAGGGATTCAAGCTTGGCGCCGAGCAGCGGCTATTTGTTTGAGGCCGAGGGAGATGTTGGAAGGTGAGCGGGTAGAGGGGGGGTCATGACAGAGCGTCTCCGCACGTGCGCAGGCCGGAGCAGTTTCTCACCGGTTTTGACGGCGTTCCTGGCGCGTTCACAAAGGAACGCGGTTCCTTCCCCCTCTTCGATCGACAAGCAATAACTCTCGACCGGCTCCCCGAATCCTGGGCTCATTCTTGTTTGCACCGAGTGGCCCGGCAGGTCCTTTGTCATTACCGGCTGATGTCTTCCTTGGTTTTGTTATCTCGGCTTGGGCATCGTTAAAATAGGGAGCGGGGTAGGTATGCGCCCGTGCCTTGAACGAGGGAGCGACGACAAGAGCTGGTTGGTATTAGCGCGGAAGAACTCTCGACGTGTTTCAGCTGTCGCTATCGTTTATTTTACCACGCTGAAGGAAATAAGCTTAGACGGTAGCCAAACAGGTCACTGATGCTATAGGCGTGTTTAGAAACATCGAGAAACACGGCTCCTTTAAGAAATTAGTTATGGGCGTCTATGCGCTACTCGTCATTTTCTGAAAGTAGCCTCCTTTATTCATTTGTTCAATCATTTACTTTGTCACAATAATCGATTAGGGGACCTTAATTAGTAAGAGCCTTTTTTTATCAGAGCAGTTCATGCACTACATTCGTGAGAGCAGCAACATTGTTCATTGTAGCAATAATGCAATGCCGTTGCTGTAACTTCTGTATCAGTAACAAATCAATT